>NC_084564.2:3750000-3942500 GCF_033978685.3 Nerophis lumbriciformis
AAATTTAAATGCGCCCCCTTTGGCCAAAATTAATTTAAAATAAATAAATAAATATGTATAAAGAGACATACTGTAATAACTTGAAGGAAATAATGAAGATTAAAAAACAATTACAAATAAATAAAAAATAAATAAAATAACTAAAAGCTTACCTTTTTTTATATTTGCATAGGTTGTATATATTATAAATGTTGTAAATACAAATCTTTATATATCTAGAAAGGGTGGTCCTAAAGAGGTAGGCATTTTCGGAGGTCTCAAGAAGGTGCCAAATACAAGAATATGTGTGTGTGTGTGTGTGTGTGTGTATACCTGGTAAGGTGGATTGTCCATCCTGTGATATTTCTTGAAGTGTTCTTTGATCACAGCTTCTATCTGCTCGTACGGCTCCGTGTTGCTCAGCCACTTCCTCTTCACCAGACGCTCGAAGAAAGGCTGACACACACACACACACACACACACACACACACACACACACACACACACACACACACACACACACACACACACACACACACACACACACACACACACACACACACACTTCATGTTACAGTAGCTCCTCGGGTTTTGCCAAAATCTTAAATTAAAGTAGCAATGATTGTCACACACACACTAGGTGTGGTGAAATGTGTCCTCTGCATTTGACCCATCCCCTTGTTCACCTCCTGGGAGGTGAGGGGAGCAGTGGGCAGCAACGGTGCCACGCCCGGGAATCATTTTTTGGTGATTTAACCCCCAATTTCAACCCTTGATGCTGAGTGCCAAGCAGGGAGGTAATGGGTCCCATTTTTAAAGTCTTTGGTATGACTCGGCCGGGGTTTGAACTCACAACCTACCGATCTCAGGGCGGACACTCTTAACCACTGAGTAGTAATCTTGCCCTCGTTTTCGTATACCGGTCCGTTTGCCCGCATGTCATGGAGCCGAAGTGAGCGTCCAAATAAAGAGTCCCATGGGGCCAAAAAAAGTTGCGAGTGGCAGCACTTTGATAAAGAAGGTGAGAACCGCTATTGAATTCAATGAAGAACTCCTCCCTCTGCGCTCATCGCCGTCTTCGCCAACAAGACAATATAACATACATCCATAAACATGGATGCATATGCAAAAGTGCAATATGTTTATCTGTACAGTAATCTATTTATTTATATCTGCACCTTATTGCTTTTTTTTTATCCTGCACTAAAAGTTCACAGACACCATGTTCCTTTCGTATCTATAAAAATAGCAAGAAACAGAATCAGTGCAAAGACTAATTTATTAAATAAGTACTTATTTTTTTAAATAAAATGTGTTGTTTTAAAAAAAAAAAAGATATATGGTTAAGATATATATATATATATAAGAAATACTTGACTTTCAGTGAATTCTAGCTATATATATATATATATATATATATATATATATATATATATATATATATATATATATACATATATAAATAAAATAAATACTTGAATTTCAGTGTTCATTTACAAACTACAACTCACAAACACTTTAGAGTTAGGCTCCACCATCAGAATGTGTACTTAAACTTATAAAGATCACATGGATATTATTCAGTGAGTTGATTCACCAAAACTAACCTGTTATACAGGAGGAAAAAGCACACAGGACGTTTCAATTGTTCACAGACTGGTCGCGCTCATCAGAATGACAAGACACTTCCGGTCTGCAGGTGATAGCATTCAATTGGGAAGAAACGCCCTACTGCCCCCTACTGACCAATGTGAATACTGATGAATGTGTAATGACAGCTCCAAAAACCAATTCAAACCACAAAATAAAATAAATAAATCAACACAAAAATGTGACACATTATGGGTGGGTCACATATGCATGTACAGTAGATGGCAGTATTGTCCTGTTTAAAAATGTCACAACATTGCTGTTTACGGCAGACGAACTGCTTTACGGTAGACACTGTTTGTTGTGTGTTGTCAACACGTCACTCAGGTCCGCCTGAATTTCGGGAGTTTTTCGGGAGAGAAAATTTGTCCCGGGAGGTTTTCGGGAGAGGCGCTGAATTTCGGGAGTCTCCCGGAAAATCCGGGAGGGTTGGCAAGTATGCCTTAATAAACACAATAGAACAAACACCCAGAATCCCATGCAGCCCTGACTCTTCCGGGCTACATTATACACCCCTGCTACCACCAAACCCCGCCCCCACCCCAAGCCTGCTCCCTCACACATCAACCCCCCCCCCCGTGCGTCGGATGAGGTGGGCGGGGTTTGGTAGCGGGGGGTGTATAATGTATCCCGGAAGAGTTAGGGCTGCATGGGATTCTGGGTATTTGTCCTGTTGTGTTTAGGTGCAGATGTTCTCCCGAAATGTGTTTGTCATTCTTGTTTGGTGTGGGTTCACAGTGTGGCGCATTATTAGTAAGAGTGTTAAAGTTTTTTTTTATACCGCCACCGTCAGTGTAACCTGTGTGGTTGTTGACCAAGTATGCCTTGCTGTCACCTACGTGCGCAAGCGGAAGCACCTTACAACATGTGGTTGATCAGGCACGCTATATGCTGTACCATCACGGCACGCATGACGCTGACAAGCGCTATTCATTCAAAACCCGCATACCGCACTATCTTAAAAATTCCATTTAAAGGTGTGGGCAGCGTGTCTGAGGACCCCTGGTTTATACATAGCACAAAGCAAAAAAAATTTTTTTATATACAGTGTTATTCCATTTAAAATTTCAAAAATTTTTGCGGCTCCCATTGTTTTCTATAATTTGTGAAACTGGTCAAAATGGCTCTTTGACTGGTAAAGGTTGCCGACCCCTGCACTAACCCCTCTACCTGCTGCCCGAGGCTGGAACCAATTATTCATATTTACATTGTTTCTTATGGAGAAATTTGCTTCACTATACAAACTTTTCCATTCTATATAATGTTCCATTAAACTTTATTTCTTATGGGAAAAAAACTGCTTCAATCTCCATCCATCCATCCATCCATCCTCTTCCGCTTATCCGAGGTCGGGTCGCGGGGGCAGCAGCCTAAGCAGGGAAGCCCAGACTTCCCTCTCCCCAGCCACTTCGTCCAGCTCTTCCTGTGGGACCCCGAGGCGTTCCCAGGCCAGCCGGGAGACATAGTCTTCCCAACGTGTCCTGGGTCTTCCCCGCGGCCTCCTACCGGTCGGACGTGCCCTAAACACCTCCCTAGGGAGGCGTTCGGGTGGCATCCTGACCAGATGCCCGAACCACCTCATCTGGCTCCTCTCCATGTGGAGGAGCAGCGGCTTTACTTTGAGCTCCTCCCGGATGGCAGAGCTTCTCACCCTATCTCTAAGGGAGAGCCCCGCCACCCGGCGGAGGAAACTCATTTCAGCCGTGATCTTGTCCTTTCGGTCATAACCCAAAGCTCATGACCATAGGTGAGGATGGGAACGTAGATCGACCGGTAAATTGAGAGCTTTGCCTTCCGGCTCAGCTCCTTCTTCACCACAACGGATCGATACAGCGTCCGCATTACTGAAGACGCCGCACCGATCCGCCTGTCGATCTCACCATCCACTCTTCCCTCACTCGTGAACAAGACTCCGAGGTACTTGAACTCCTCCACTTGGGGCAAGGTCTCCTCCCCAACCCGGAGATGGCACTCCACCCTTTTCCGGGTGAGAACCATGGACTCGGACTTGGAGGTGCTGATTCCCATCCCAGTCGCTTCACACTCGGCTGCGAACCGATCCAGCGAGAGCTGAAGATCCTGGCCGGATGAAGCCATCAGGACCACATCATCTGCAAAAAGCAGAGACCTAATCCTGCAGCCACCAAACCAGATCCCCTCAACGCCTTGACTGCGCCTAGAAATTCTGTCCATAAAAGTTATGAACAGAATGGGTGACAAAGGGCAGCCTTGGCGGAGTCCAACCCTCACTGGAAACGTGTCCGACTTACTGCCGGCAATGCGGACCAAGCTCTGGCACTGATCATACAGGGAGCGGACTGCCACAATCAGACAGTCCATACTCTCTGAGCACTCCCCACAGGACTTCCCGAGGGACACGGTCGAATGCCTTCTCCAAGTCCACAAAACACATGTAGACTGGTTGGGCAAACTCCCATGCACCCTCAAGGACCCTGCCGAGAGTATAGAGCTGGTCCACAGTTCCACGACCAGGACGAAAACCACACTGTTCCTCCTGAATCCCAGGTTCGACTATCCGGCGTAGCCTCCTCTCCAGTACACCTGAGTAGACCTTACCGGGAAGGCTGAGGAGTGTGATCCCACGATAGTTGGAACACACCCTCCGGTTCCCCTTCTTAAAGAGAGGAACCACCACCCCGGTCTGCCAATCCAGTGGTACCTCCCCCGATGTCCACGCGATGCTGCAGAGTCTTGTCAACCAAGACAGCCCCACAGCATCCAGAGCCTTAAGGAACTCCGGGCGGATCTCATCTACCCCCGGGGCCTTGCCACCGAGGAGCTTTTTAACTACCTCGGCAACCTCAGCCCCAGAAATAGAAGAGCCCACCACAGACTCCCCAGGCACTGCTTCCTCATAGGAAGACGTGTTGGTGGGATTGAGGAGGTCTTCGAAGTATTCCCTCCACCGATCCACAACATCCGCAGTCGAGGTCAGCAGAACACCATCCTCGCCATACACGGTGTTGATAGTGCACTGTGCTTTGTCTGACTTTTTTCGTGGCAATGTGAGGAAATATTAAATGTGTGTGTGTGTTACCCGGATGTGCAGGAACAGGCGCTCGGAGAGAACTCGGACGCCCTGCTGGACGATGTGGTCCAAAGCTTTGTCGGCCCGCCTCAGAGAGTCCTCACTGGCCGCCGGCTCGCACTGAGCACATCGCTGCACGAAACCTCTGAGCACACCAACGGGTTTTAGACTTCAATATGACTGAGCGGGGGTCCTCAGGTGGTCACCTGAAGGGCGGACAGCAGTTGACCAGCGCCACAGTTCTGGACACGTATCCGTCCTCGTGTTCTCCAAACATTCCGCTCTGCATGCCTTCGTGAAACATCTCCACTTTACGCTGGAAGCTGCAAGACAACAACGCCCTCTTTAGAGGTCTCGGCGGCACGCGCTGTCTGTCGGCGGCGTGCGGGCGCACCTGTAGAGGAAGTCTGCCAGGCCGTTGAGGCTGCACTGAGCCACTCTGGAACCCAAACTCCTGTTGATGGAGGCGGAACGTTCCAGGTCAACCTGCAGCCTCTGGAGAACAAAATGAGCAGAGGTGGGTAGAGTAGCCAGAAATTGTACTCAAGTAAGAGTACTGTTACTTTAGAGATTTATTACTCAAGTAAAAGTAAGGAGTAGTCACCCAAATATTTACTTGAGTAAAAGTAAAAAGTATGTTGTGAAAAAACTACTCAAGTACTGAGTAACTGATGAGTAACATATACACACACATATATATATATATACATATATATGTCTTAATAAGGTTATCCAAAAAATAGTGCTCGATACCGTAGTAGAGTGCAATATATGTATGTGTGGGGAAAAAAAAATCACAAGACTATTTCATCTCTACAGGCCTGTTTCATGAGGGGGGGTACCCTCAATCATCAGGAGATTTTAATGGGAGCATTCGCATACCATGGTTTATATAGGGCACAGAGTGGGTGGGTACAGGCTGGCGTAGGGGCGTGGTGATTGGCTCATGTGTTACCTAGGAGGTGTTTCCGTCTATGGCGGCATGCTGTTACAATTTCGCTGCGCTTGTTGAGGGATGACAGGTCTGGACGGTAAATAATAAACAGTTCAAACAGCGAAATAAACAGCGAAATTGTAACAGCATGCCGCCATAGACGGAAACACCTCCTAGGTAACACATGAGCCAATCACCACGCCCCTACGCCAGCCTGTACCCACCCACTCTGTGCCCTATATAAACCATGGTATGCGAATGCTCCCATTAAAATCTCCTGATGATTGAGGGTACCCCCCCTCATGAAACAGGCCTGTAGAGATGAAATAGTCTTGTGATTTTTTTCCCACACATACATATATTGCGCTCTACTACGGTATCGAGCACTATTTTTTGGATAACCTTATTAAGATATATATATATATATATATATATATATATATATACATACACATATATATATACATACATTGATATATACAGTATATAATTTATATTTATGTATTTTGCCATTTTTGTTTACATTGTATCTGAGATAGGCTCCAGCGCCCCCCGCGACCCCGAAGGGAATAAGCGGTAGAAAATGGATGGATGGATGGATGTTTACATGTTAAAGGTGTTTTAATGAATATACATGCATGTTTAACACATATAGATTCCTTTCTTTCATGAAAACAAGAATATAAGTTGGTGTATTACCTGATTCTGATGACTTGCATTGATTGTAATCAGACAGTAGTGATGATAACGTCCACGTTTTCAAATGGAGGAGAAAAAAAGTTCCTCCTTTCTGTCTAATACCACATGAAAGTGGTTGGTTTTTGGCTTCTTATTTGTCCAGCTTCCATATTCGTTTTTTATACACTTTACAAGAAATACATTGGCGGCAAACTCCGTAGCTTGCTAGCTTGCTTGCGCTGGCTTTTGGAGACTCTTATTTTGAAAGCGCAGGCGCGATGGAGCGGCACTTTTATTGTGAAGACAGGAACTGTGCAGTCAGTCTTTAGGCTTTTGACGGGATGTACGGTTGAAATAAAAAAGGGTATTTTTTCCTTCACACTTTTGATTGATTGATTGGAACTTTTATTAGTAGATTGCACAGTACAGTACATATTCCGTACAATTGACCACTAAATGGTAACACCCCAATAAGTTTTTCAACTTGTTTAAGTCAGGTCATGTGACCGCCTGGCTCTGTTTGATTGGTCCAACGTCACCAGTGACTGCATCTGATTGGTGGAACGGAGTGAACGTCACCAGTGACTGTATTTGTTGAAACGCAGGCACTATGAAGGTCTGTCTGACAGACCAAAACAAACAAAGCGTGCATTAACAGATCGATAAAAATTAGTAGCGAGTAGCGAGCTGAATGTAGATAAATGTAACGGAGTAAAAGTAGCGTTTCTTCTCTATAAATATACTCAAGTAAAAGTAAAAGTATGTTGCATTAAAACTACTCTTAGAAGTACAATTTATCCCAAAAGTTACTCAAGTAGATGTAACGGAGTAAATGTAGCGCGTTACTACCCACCTCTGCAAATGAGTAAATCGTATTTTTGTTATCTGTCCATGCTTAGTTGTGTTTTCGAGAACGACCTAACGGCCGTGAGTTTGTCACACTTGTGTCAGGGAGACCTTCTAGAACAGGGGTGCCCGTTTTGTTTAGAACTTTATTTTTCAAATGTGTTATTTGTGGTTCACACTTAAAATGCCGAGTGTCCCGATCCCATGTTGATATGGGATATCTGTGTGATATCAGCAAAAAAAAAACAAGTATCGGATGATATCAACTTGCATGTAAACTTTCCAATATTAGTTTTAATACAAGCTGGACAGCCAGTTAACATGTAAACGTCCTCCAATAGACACACTAGGTTGCTCTTTTCTTGTACTTTAGTGAAGTATTTTACAAAAGGTAAACATGGTAGGCTATGGCAGTGTTTTTCAACCACTGTGCCGCGGTGTGTGCCGTGGGAGATTATCTAAATTCACCTATTTGGGTTAAAAATATTTTTTGCAAAGCAGTAATTATAGTCTGCAAATGATGTGTTGTTGTTGAGTGTCGGTGCTGTCTAGAGATCGGCAGAGTAACCGTGTAATACAAGATAAAAGGGTGTCTAATGCTTAAACCAAAAATAAACAAAAGGTGAGTGCCGCTAAGAAAAGGCATTGAAGCTTAGGGAAGGTTATGCAGAACGAAACTAAAACTGAACTGGCTACAAAGTAAACAAAAACAGAATGCTGGACGACAGCAAAGACTTACTGCGGAGCAAAGACGGGCGTCCAACAATGTACATCCGAACATGACATGACAATCAACAATGTCTCCACAAAGAAGGATAAAAACAACTGAAATATTCTTGATTGCTAAAACAAAGTAGATGCGGGAAATATCGCTCAAAGGAAGACATTAAACTGCTACAGGAAAATACCAAAAAAAGAGAAAAAGCCATCAAAATAGGAGTGCAAGACAAGAACTAA
Source organism: Nerophis lumbriciformis (assembly GCF_033978685.3). NCBI lineage: Eukaryota > Metazoa > Chordata > Actinopteri > Syngnathiformes > Syngnathidae > Nerophis > Nerophis lumbriciformis. The sequence continues at coordinate 3,758,094 of NC_084564.2, forward strand.
AACACTACACACAGGAAAACGCAAAAAAGTCCAAATAAGTCAGGGGGTGATGTGACAGGTGGTGACAGTACACCTACTTTGAGACAAGAGCTAAAGTGATGCATGGTTGATTATGGTTTAAAGTCATATCCAACAATTGCGACTTTTTACTGTCAAACTGAGTTTCGTTTTTAGTGATTTCTGCTAGTGGTGTGCCTCCAGATTTTTTCAACGCAGTAAATGTGCCTTGATTTAAAAAAAAGTTGAAAAACACTGGGCTATAGGCTACTAGGAGCTAGCAGCTACACAACAGCTAAGCACCCAATAGCACACACGCTAGACATACATAATAATAAATGAACAATTAACAGCACATTTGTCAATATAAAGAAGGATCAAATGATTATAGGTGCATATTACTTACACATACAAAGCATGTCAGAAAGTATCTAGTAACAAACGTGTCCGCATCATTACACTTACGCCGTCATGAGTTTAACTTAACTATTGTGGCCACTAGGTGTCACTCAAAACAATTACTACTCCATTTAAACTTAGAAAAACGTAGAAATCTGTCATAAGGTTATTGTTTTTCATGAGTCATTTATATCGGTATCGGCCAATATGAAGGCTCCAAAATAGGTATCACATCAGAAGTTAAAAAAAAAAAGTTGTATCGGGATACCCCGAGTAAACAGGAGAGACTACTAAGAGCTGGCGGCTACACAACAGCTAAGCACACAATAGCACACAAGCTCGACATACGTAATAATGATTGAACAATTTTGCAGTGGGAAACATCAGATTGGTCGATATAAACAAGTATCAAATAAATAAACAAGTACAAAGTTTGTACTTACACATACAAAGTCTTCAAAGCAGAAGCGTATCAGGCACTATCCAGTAACAAAGGTGTCTGCATCATTCAACTTCAACTTTAATAATAAATACCCATTAGTGTTTTTCATACGTGCCAATATATCACTAACATATTTATTATTAACCGTCTGGAATGGACTTTTTTTGTTTTTTGGCAGCACCTAATAATTCATTAAGCTCACAGCGCAGTATGTTGAATGATGCGAACACGTTTGTTACTGGATACTTTCTGATACACTTCTGCCTTGGAGACTTTGTATGTGTAAGCAATATGCAACTATAATTATTAGAGACTTGTTTGTATTGACAAATGTGCTGTTTTACACCGCAATATTGTTCAATTATTGTTACGTAAGTCGGGCTTGTGTGCTATTGTGTGCTTATCTGTTGTGTAGCTGCTCGCTCCTAGTAGCCTGTAGCCAACAATGTTTACCTTTTGTAAAATCCTTCACTAAAGTACAAGAAAAGAGCAATCTTGTGTGTTTATTGGAGGACATTTAGAAGTTAACTGGCTGTGCAGATTTGCACAAGTAAACACTCCACAGGACTGTTTGTAATTTACATTTTTTAAATTAAATTAAATTTTTTTTTTTTTTTTTAAATAAAAAAAAAAAATTTAATTTTTTTTTTTAAATTAAAAAAAATTTTTAAATTTTTTTATTTTTAAAAATTTAAAAACATTTTTTTTATTAATTTTTTTTTTTTATTAAAAAAAAAAAAATTAAAAAAAAAATTTAAAATTAAAAAAATTAAATAAACATTTTTTTTTTAATTAAAAAAAAAATTTAAATTTTTTTTTTTTAATTAAAATTTTTTTTTTAATTTTTTATTTTTAAAAATTAAAAAACATTTTTTTTAATTTTTTTTTTTTATTATTAAAAAAATAAAAATAAAAAAAAAATTTAAAATTAAAAAAAAAAAAAATTTAAAAATTAAAAAACATTTTTTTTTTATTAATTTTTTTTTTTTAATCAAAATTTTTTTTTAAATTTTTTTATTTTTAAAAAATTTAAAAACTTTTTTTTTTTTAATTAAAATTTTTTTTTTAATTTTTTAAAAAAAAATTAAAAATTAAAAAAATTAAATAAACATTTTTTTTTTTTAATTAAAAAAAAAAATTTAATTTTTTTTTTTAAATTAAAATTTTTTTTTTAATTTTTAATTTTTAAAAATTAAAAAACATTTTTTTTTAATTAATTTTTTTTATTATTAAAAAAAAAAAATAAAAAAATTTAAAATTAAAAAAAAAAAATTTTTTTAAATTAAAAAACTTTTTTTTTTTATTAATTTTTTTTTTTTTAATTAAAAAAAAAAATTTTTTTTTAAAAATTTAAAAAATTGATTTTGGAAAAATGAGAATCAATACTGAATCGCACAACGTGAGAATCGCGATTTGAATTCGAATCGATTTTTCCCCACTCCCCTACTGAATAGGTGTGTTATTGTTTGTGCTATGGTGCCATATTTTGGACAAGTTTGCTCACTGCAGAACCTGCAGTGCCCTTCTGTTTAGACTAGGCTTTCAACCGGAAGTAAACGCGCCGGTCCGTCTTCCAGCCGTCCATAGCGTTCCTGCTCGTATGAATTCTTCATTCATCACTCCAATATAACTAAAACAATTCTTACTTACTAAACCGTCCCCTGTGTGATGTCTATAGGAGTGTTTTCATGCATATTTGTAGTTGCTAACATAATGTCGTTAGCATTAGCTAATATGCTAACACGTTTACGAGTGTCTGTGTCAGTGTTATTAACTTACAAAGGCGTTCTTTTTTAATTGTTTTAGTTCCGTAAATCCACCAAAACATCACTGTTAGAATAATTGTTTCTAAATGATCACAAAAACTTTGTATTACATTGAGTTCCTGAGAAGAAGACAAACGCTGTCTTTGAAACCTACCAAGTGTAAGACTCGTAAAACTCCACTGTGGGGGGTGGGGGGGGGGGGGGGTTGCAAGATGAAGGTGTACCTGTTTTCTCTCATGTCTGGTAATCAACAGAAAGATATTGTTCTAACCCAAGGACTTCAAAGCGGAGAGAACCAAGGATCTGCCCAATTTCCAGACGACCTCTTTTTGAAGTATTTTACGAACTTTTTTCGAACTATTTTATGGACATCTTTTTGAAGTGAAGTGAAGTGAATTATATTTATATAGCGCTTTTCGCTAGTGACTCAAAGCGCTTTACATAGTGAAACCCAATATCTAAGTTACATTTTTTTTAAACCAGTGTTGGTGGCACTGGGAGCAGGTGGGTAAAGTGTCTTGCCCAAGGACACAACGGCAGTGACTAGGATGGCAGAAGCGGGGATCGAACCTGAAACCCTCAAGTTGCTGGCACGGCCACTCTACCAACCGAGCTATACCGCCCGGTTGAAGTATTTTACGAACTCTCTTTGAACTATTTTATGGACCTCTTTTTGAACTATTTTACGACCTCTTCTTTTGAACTATTCTGTAACAAAAGGCAACGCTGTTTACGACCCACTTCCCTCTGGAAGTGGAAGCGGTGGTCTTGTGGTCGGAGAAAGTCAAATAAAGAAGCAGTGCAATCTTTTGGCAGAACGTAATGACACCGTGCAAGGGTACAGATGTGCACGTTTCTCCTCACTGAACCAAATTGAATTCGGTCTCTGTTTAATTCTTTGCCTCTTGTCTTGTTTAATAGATCAGTGTTTGAACCTGACAGTCACCGTGGAGTTATTGAGTCTGTTTAGCTGATTAGAGAGCTAGCCCTCGCAGCTAGTGGGCCCATGACAATGACTTCTGTTTTGTTTGATCATCCGTTTTACTACCGTGTTACAGACATCAATTAAGGTATGTAAATACACATTTTACAAAATCGTTCTGTGTAAATAACTCATTATCTATAGCCGGTGTGGCTATTACATAGAAAAATCCATCCATCCATCCATCTTCTTCCGCTTATCCGAGGTCGGGTCGCGGGGGCAGCAGCCTAAGCAGGGAAGCCCAGACTTCCCTCTCCCCAGCCACTTCATCCAGCTCCTCCCGGGGGACCCCGAGGCGTTCCCAGGCCAGCCGGGAGACATAGTCTTCCCAACGTGTCCTGGGTCTTCCCCGCGGCCTCCTACCGGTCGGACGTGCCCTAAACACCTCCCTAGGGAGGCGTTCGGGTGGCATCCTGACCAGATGCCCGAACCACCTCATCTGGCTCCTCTCCATGTGGAGGAGCAGCGGCTTTACTTTGAGCTCCTCCCGGATGGCAGAGCTTCTCACCCTATCTCTAAGGGAGAGCCCCGCCACCCGGCGGAGGAAACTCATTTCGGCCGCTTGTACCCGTGATCTTGTCCTTTCGGTCATAACCCAAAGCTCATGACCATAGGTGAGGATGGGAACGTAGATCGACCGGTAAATTGAGAGCTTTGCCTTCCGGCTCAGCTCCTTCTTCACCACAACGGATCGATACAGCGTCCGCATTACTGAAGACGCCGCACCGATCCGCCTGTCGATCTCACGATCCACTCTTCCCTCACTCGTGAACAAGACTCCGAGGTACTTGAACTCCTCCACTTGGGGCAAGATCTCCTCCCCAACCCGGAGATGGCACTCCACCCTTTTCCGGGCGAGAACCATGGACTCGGACTTGGAGGTGCTGATTCTCATCCCAGTCGCTTCACACTCAGCTGCGAACCGATCCAGTGAGAGCTGAAGATCCTGGCCAGATGAAGCCATCAGGACCACATCATCTGCAAAAAGCAGAGACCTAATCCTGCAGCCACCAAACCAGATCCCCTCAACGCCTTGACTGCGCCTAGAAATTCTGTCCATAAAAGTTATGAACAGAATCGGTGACAAAGGGCAGCCTTGGCGGAGTCCAACCCTCACTGGAAACGTGTCCGACTTACTACCGGCAATGCGGACCAAGCTCTGGCACTGATCATACAGGGAGCGGACTGCCACAATCAGACAGTCCGATACCCCGTACTCTCTGAGCACTCCCCACAGGACTTCCCGAGGGACACGGTCGAATGCCTTCTCCAAGTCCACAAAACACATGTAGACTGGTTGGGCAAACTCCCATGCACCCTCAAGGACCCTGCGGAGAGTATAGAGCTGGTCCACAGTTCCACGACCAGGACGAAAACCACACTGTTCCTCCTGAATCCGAGGTTGGACTATCCGGCGTAGCCTCCTCTCCAGTACACCTGAATAGACCTTACCGGGAAGGCTGAGGAGTGTGATCCCACGATAGTTAGAACACACCCTCCGGTTCCCCTTCTTAAAGAGAGGAACCACCACCCCGGTCTGCCAATCCAGTGGCACCGCCCCCGATGTCCACGCGATGCTGCAGAGTCTTGTCAACCAAGACAGCCCCACAGCATCCAGAGCCTTAAGGAACTCCGGGCGGATCTCATCCACCCCCCGGGGCCTTGCCACCGAGGAGCTTTTTAACTACCTCAGCAACCTCAGCCCCAGAAATAGGAGAACCCACCACAGACTCCCCAGGCACTGCTTCCTCATAGAAAAATATTTGTTTATTCTAAAATTTAGTGGGTGCGGCTTATGCACCGGTGCACTCTCTAGTCCAGAAAATGCGGTAATCCCATTCTTCTTTTTTTTTATGATATTGGACCGATATCAATATTGGATCGCAACACCCCTAATAATTACTGTTATGATTTATGTGGCCACTGGAGGGCAGCATCGCGGCCCTGTATGATGATATTGAGCTAAAGCGTGTGTGTGTGTGTGTGTGTGGAAGGGGGGGGGGGCAAGATGAAGGTGTTCCTAATTTCTCTCATGTCTGGTAATCAACAGAAAGATATTGTTCTAACCCAAGGACTTCAAAGCGAAGAGAACCAAGGATCTGCCCAATTTCCAGACGACCTCTTTTTGAAGTATTTTACGAACTTTTTTCGAACTATTTTATGGACATCTTTTTGAAGTATTTTACGAACTCTCTTTGAACTATTTTATGGACCTCTTTTCGAACTATTTTACGACCTCTTCTTTTGAACTATTCTGTAACCAAACGCACGACCCACTTCCCTCTGGAAGTGGAAGCGGTGGTCTTGTGGTCGGAGAAAGTCAAATAAAGAAGCAGTACAATCTTTTGGCAGAACGTAATGACACCGTACAAGGGTACAGATGTGCACGTTTCTCCTCACTGCACCAAATTGAATTCTGTCTCTGTTTAATTCTTTGCCTCTTGTCTTGTTTAATAGATCAGTGTTTGAACCTGACAGTCACCGTGGAGTTATTGAGTCTGTTTAGCTGATTAGAGAGCTAGCCCTCGCAGCTAGTGGGCCCATGACAATGACTTCTGTTTTGTTTGATCAGCCGTTTTACTACCGTGTTACAGACATCAATTAAGGTATGTAAATACACATTTTACAAAATCGTTCTGTGTAAATAACTCATTATCTGGCTATTACATGGAAAAAATATTTGTCTCTTCTAAAATTTAGTGGGTGCGGCTAATGCACTGGTGCACTCTCTAGTCCAGAAAATGCGGTAATCCCATTCTTCTTTTTTTTGATGATATTGGACCGATATCAATATTGGATCGCAACACCCCTAATAATTACTGTTATGATTTATGTGGCCACTGGAGGGCAGCATCGCGGCCCTGTATGATGATATTGAGCTAAAGCGTGTGTGTGTGTGTGTGTGTGTGTGTGTGTGTGTGTGTGGAGGAAGTTGCTGATGTTGATTTTGGCAGCAGCTGAAGAAGAATACAATCAGAGAACAAAATAACGGAATTCACCTTTACATAAGACTTCAATCATTAATTTCCACACACAAAATAACATCTGCGTGTGCGTGTGTAGCCGCAGTAACTATGGCAACAAAGAGGCACCTGTATGATGGTCTTGGCCAGAGTTATGTGGTACTCCTCGACGTGCAGCATCTCAAACCACCGCTTCTCCTCGTCATCCAGCACCTGACTCAGCTCGGTGGTCACTTTAGCCTGCGGGGTAGGCAAATCAAACGCACCTCACCACACATTGTCACCGACATCACCCACGCCGCTGTCAATCACACACAGACACGCCCCCCCTTACTTTGTCTCCAATCAATCAGACACTCTGCCGGCTGTCAGTCACACACAGACACGCTCCTCTAACAGGCTATCATCAACTTGTGTGTAGTTGTTGTGGTCTGACCCGCACGGAGTTGAGACAGTCCTGTTCCAGTCTGTCCAGCGTTTCTGGGGGCAGCAGCGGTTGGAGCTGAGAGGCACTGAGAGGGTCCATGATGCACACCTTTGCCAGAACATCCCTGAAACACACGTGTGATGACGTCATGATCTATCTGCATGTGTCTGTGTGTGTTCTTGTATTTCTACCCTTCTTGACACATCAACAAGGAAAAGTACCTTCCATACGAGGAACAAGTTAGGACCGAAATTATGGTCCCAATACGGAAAACCATTGCATCTAATACGTACTTGCCAACCTTGAGACCTCTGATTTCGGGAGGTGAGGTCAAGTATTTCTTATATATATATATATATTAGAGATGCGCGGATAGGCAATTATTTCATCCGCAACCGCATCAGAAAGTCGTCAACCATCCGCCATCCACCCGATGTAACATTTGATCAGAACCGCACCCGCCCGTTGTTATATATCTAATATAGACGATGCAAGGCATTAGTGAGGTTATAAAGCTTTTGCCTGTTAAAGAAAGGAGACTGATCCAATGCAGCACAGACATTCGCGTGCCACGCTGTCACGACCCAGACGCACACCAGTGCGCAATCATATGGGAGCCGCGCTGAGCGCACCTCCAAGCGCGTCTCGCTGCCGGCGACGGCCGGGTATGGGCCCGACGCTCCAGCGCCATCCATTTTCAGGGCTAGTTGATTCGGCAGGTGGGTTGTTACACACTCCTTAGCGGGTTCCGACTTCCATGGCCACCGTCCTAGCTGCTGTCTATATCAACCAGGGTGAGCCCCACCCCTTTCGTGAGCGCACTGCGCGCGGAGTGACCCCTGTTACGCGCCCCCGGCAACAGGGGTGGCGGGCAGGTAAGCTGCGCGGGCAGGTAAGCTGCGCGGGCAGGTAAGCTGCGCGGGCGAAGCGCGCGGAGTGACCCCTGTTACGAGCCCCCGGCCACGGGGGTGGCGGGCAGGTAAGCTGCTTACCTGCTGCGCGTGACGCCGGCCGCGGCGAAGGCGGACGAGGCGGGGTGTCGGTGCGGTGGGCGCGGTGGTGACCCTGGACGTGCGTCGGGCCCTTCTCGCGGATCGCCTCAGCTACGGCTCCCGGTGGGGCCCTCTCGGGGGAAGGGGCCTCGGTCCCGGACCCCGGCGAGGCGTCCCTTCTCCGCTCCGTAAAAGTGTCCATCTCTTTTCTTTTTTTTCTTCTGTTGTGGCATATGCTGCAGGTGCCTGCTCGTTTTTCGTATGTGGGTAACAACATTTAACTATGTATATATATTTCCGAATTGGTTTAACTGCCACCCGCCTGAATCTATTTAAAATCTAATTTTTTTTTATTTCAACCACCCGACCCGACCCGACCCGCGGATAAAATCTAATTTTTTTAAATTTCATCCGCCCGATCCGCGGATAATCCACGGACTCCGCGGTTGTGCCCGCAAACCGCGCATCTCTAATATATATATATATATATATATATATATATAAAATAAATACTTGAATTTCAGTGTTCATTTATTTACACATATACACACATATAACACTCATCTACTCATTGTTGAGTTAAGGGTTGAATTGTCCATCCTTGTTCTATTCTCTGTCACAATTTTTCGAACCATGCTGAACACCTCTGATGATGCATTGCTGTGTGGCACGCACAAAAGTGCTTTCATCAAGTGCACTAGATGGCAGTATGGTCCTGTTTAAGAGTGTCACAACATTGCTGTTTACGGCAGACGAACTGCTTTACGGTAGACGAAAACGTGACTGCTGTTGTTGTGTGTTGTTGCCACGCTGGGAGGACGTTAATGAAACTGCCTAACAATAAACCCACATAAGAAACCAAGAACTCGCCCTCCATCATTCTACAGTTATAACGTTATTGGGCAGGTATGCTGTTTATGTTGTGGGTTAGCGGACTCAGGTCCTCATGGACCTGAGTCCGCCTGAATTTCGGGAGATTTTCGGGAGAAAATTTGTCCCGGGAGGTTTTCGGGAGAGGCGCTGAATTTCGGGAGTCTCCCGGAAAATCCGGGAGGGTTGGCAAGTATGATCTAATAGAGAGCCAAATACTAGAGTCCGTGAACATTGCTTCAAAGTCAGGATTTTTTGCTGATTTAATGTGCATACAAAAGTAAACATTGACAGGTGCAAAGGCAGCAATATATGATACAACTAGCTAAAGAAGGACTTCCTTATTCATCCCTGAAAAAACCTGCCAGGTGAACAGCTGATGTTACGACTTCCGGTGCTGACGTAAGACAACCCGTGTCCCACATGTGACCAAATACACTATAGTACTAAGACTATAGTGGCCATTAACAGTTAGCTTCTAGAGCTGGGTTGCCCAAAGTGCGGCACAGGGGCCATCTGTGGTCCGTGACTCCTTTGTCATCGGCCTTAAGCACGTTACAAAAACAATAGAGATCTCATTGCACCCCTGGTGGTGAAATCCCTCAAAATGAGGGTGGTCCTAAAAAGGAGGGATTTTTCAAATTGACTGTGAGTCGGTTTTAAAAGTGCACCGCCTCTGGTCAACATATGAAATAACAAGTGTGCGTAAGAAATTGAAATGCGCCACCAATGGCCAAAATTTAAAAAAAAAAAAAAATATATATATATATATATATATATATATATATATATATATATATATATATACTAGAGATGCGCGGTTTGCGGACACAACCGCGGAGTCCGCGGATTATCCGCTGATCGGGCGGTTGAAATAAAAAAAAATTAGATTTTATCCGCGGGTCGGGTCGGGCGGTTGAAATAAAAAAAAATTAGATTTTAAATAGATTCAGGCGGGTGGCAGTTAAACCAATTGGGAAATATATATACATAGTTAAATGTTGTTACCCACATACGAAAAACGAGCAGGCACCTGCAGCATATGCCACAACAGAAGAAAAAAAAAGAAAAGAGATGGACACTTTTACGGAGCGGAGAAGGGACGCCTCGCCGGGGTCCGGGACCGAGGCCCCTTCCCCCGAGTTGGCCCCACCGGGAGCCGTAGCTGAGGTGATTCGCGAGAAGGGCCCGACGCACGTCCAGGGTCACCACCGCGCCCACCGCACCGACACCCCGCTTCGTCCGCCTTCGCCGCGGCCGGCGTCACGCGCAGCAGGTAAGCAGCTTACCTGCCTGCCACCCCCGTGGCCGGGGGCTCGTAACAGGGGTCACTCCGCGCGCTCCGCCCGCGCAGCTTACCTGCCCGCCACCCCTGTTGCCGGGGGCGCGTAACAGGGGTCACTCCGCGCGCAGTGCGCTCACGAAAGGGGTGGGGCTCACCCTGGTTGATATAGACAGCAGGACGGTGGCCATGGAAGTCGGAACCCGCTAAGGAGTGTGTAACAACCCACCTGCCGAATCAACTAGCCCTGAAAATGGATGGCGCTGGAGCGTCGGGCTCATACGCGGCCGTCGCCGGCAGCGAGACGCGCTTGGAGGTGCGCTCAGCGCGGCTCCCATATGATTGCGCACTGGTGTGCGTCTGGGTCGTGACAGCGTGGCACGCGAATGTCTGCACTGCATTGGATCAGTCTCCTTTCTTTAACAGGCAAAAGCTTTATAACCTCACTAATGCCTTGCATCGTCTATATTAGATATATAACAACGGGCGGGTGCGGTTCTGATCAAATGTTACATCGGGTGGATGGCGGATGGTTGACGACTTTCTGATGCGGTTGCGGATGAAATAATTGCCTATCCGCGCATCTCTAATATATATATATATATATATATATATATATATATATATATATATATATATATATATATATATCGAGACATACTGTAATAACTTGAAGTAAATAAAGAAGATTAAAAACCAATTAAAAAAAAAAATCACTAAAAGCTTACCTTTTTTATGTGAGCTGCCTCAGTGGCCTAGTGGTTAAAGTGTCCGCCCTGACATCGGTAGGTCGTGAGTTCAAACCCCAACCGAGTCATACCAAAGACTATAAAAATGGGACCCATTACACCCCCCCCCCCCCCCCCCCCCCCGCATAAACGGTTGAAATGGGGGTTGAATCACCAAAATGATTCCCGAGCGCGGCCACCGCTGCTGCTCAATGCTCCCCTCACCTCCAAGGCGGTGAACATGGGGGATGGGTCAAATGCAGAGGATCATTTCACCACACCTAGTGTGTGTTTGACTATCAGTGGTACTTTAACTTTAACTTTTATATTTGCATAGCATGAATATATTGTCACACCGCGGTGAGGGAAGTCTTGTCTTGGTTTTTTCTGTCTTGTGATTTACATGTTTTATTTTGAAAAGCAACTCCTCTTGTTTCAGATCACGGGTCCTTCCTCTTGTGTCACCAGTCTGACGTCATTCCTGACCCTTGATTGTTTCCACCTGTTTCCCATTACCCTCATGTTCTTTATAAGCCCAAGCCTCCCCTTGTTCTGTGCCAGATTGTCTCGAGCTTTCGTGCCTGTCTTGCGTTCCATGTCCCTGTCCATGTCCATGCCTTGTCTCACGTCTACGTCCTTGCTCCCAGAATATCCCACGCTGTAATTTTGAATGGACTTTTTCCTCCCTCAGAGCGACTTTTGTTATCCTACCTTTTTCTACCGCAGTGGTGAGTTATTATTTTTCCTTAAAGATTTTTTCCTCAAAGTTTGTTGAGTGATTTTTTTTTGTTTACATTGATTAGAGTAGTTAAGTTTTATAGTCTTTATTTTCTTCCTCCTGTTTGGAGCGTTTTTTTTTGTTAAAGTTTTTGATAACAGATACGGTGCTAATTATATCGTCCTTATTTTTGTATTCCTCCTTTTTTTTGGAGTGATTTTCGGTTTTTCCCTTTTTGGAACATTTTGTCAATAGTATTTTTGTAATTCATAGTAATTGAATTTACTCGGCTCTGGGGGCTTAAAGAGTATTTCAAAATAAAAGCTTTATTTGGAATCACCTCTCTGCATCTGAGTCCCTTCCTCCGTCCAAGCCTGACATATATTATTAATGTTGTAAATACAAATCTTTATATATCAAGAAAAGGTGGTCCTAAAGAGGTAGGCATTTTCTCATGTCTCAAGAAGAGTGTGTGTGTGTGTGTGTGTGTGTGTGTGTGTGTCCTGCCTGTTGTAGATGTTGTGCAGCCAGTCCAGCAGGGAGTAAATGTCGGTGATCTCCAGCTGTTGGTCGGTAATGGACTGCAGTCGCTTAGCAACCGCCTTGTGGTAGCTCTGCATGTACACCTGAGGGGTCATAGGTCATTAGCACTATAGATTGACACACCTGTGTTCCTACTTCCTGTCTCACCTGCAGGGCGCGGTACTCATCGGGGTAAATGGACACCACGTTCCTCTTGGCGGCCCCCAGGTCCTCCACCACGCGGACTCGAATGCGGTCCAGGTACCCCGCCAGCTCTCCAGCTGTGAACTCGGCCTTCTGGGGCAGGGAACTGTCGGCGGCATCCTCGACCGCCTCCTTCCAGCGCTGCTTCAGCTGCCGCGGTCTGGGCCCCGCCGCCTCGCTGCAGGCGTGGTCCCGATCAGTCTGCTCTTCCTGCTGCAGCACCTGCGCTCAAACACGCCTTAACACCTAGATGCAGTGAGGAGGGATGGCGAGGGGGTGGGGGGGGTCCTCACCTGAACCACCAGGCCCAGGTTGGGCCCGGCTGTGGGCGACCGCAGCGATTCCCTCACCACGGCCCACAGCTCCTTCTGCAGCTCCTCGTACAGCAGCTCCACGTCCTTCGCCTTCCTGCGGCCGCCGTCTTTGACGCTCGGGCTGCACACGTCCTCCGGCTGCGTGCCGCCGTCCAACCCATTGCATTCCTGCTCCAGCTCCAGGATGTGAGTGTCGGCCAAGACGAGGTCCCGCTTCTTGACCAGCTGCAGGATCTCTAGTACTGAAGGACACAAGGACATTTGTGAAATGACTATTTCAATATTTGGTGTTTTACTTAGTGTTCTTGGATGTTCATGGCAGTTTATCACAAAAAGTATCTAGTTTATTTCTTGATTATTACATGTCTTATTTATGTTTCTTCTATTCCACTTTTTTTTTAATTTAAATTCGAATTTGCAGTAAAAAAAAAATTATAAATTAATTTTAATTTAATGAAATTAATTTTTAATTAATATAAATTTATTTTTTCTTCTTGTATTCCACAAAAAAAATTTTTTATATTCAAATGATAAATTTAGAAACAAAAATTATCTCATTTAATTAACAGTATAAAAACCTTTTTACATATTATATATTTTTTTTCTTGATTTATTACCCTTCTTTTTATTTTAAAGACTAAACAAAATAATCTATTATTTTAACATTTTTTTATTGGATTTTTGACATGTACACTCTAGAAATACAATTAAACACATGTCAAATGTGCTTTTTCTCCCCGAAACATGTTTATCACAAAAAGTAGTTGATTATTACATGTCCTATTTATGTTTATTCTATTCCACTTTTTTTTTTAAATTTAAATTCGAATTTGCAGTAAAAAAATTGAATACATTTACCTTAATTGTTCCATATTAATTTTTTCTTCTTGTATTCCATATTCAAATGATAAATTTAGAAACAAAAAATATCTCATTTAATTAACAGTATAAAAACCTTTTTACATATTATATATTTTTTTCTTGATTTGTTACCCTTCTTTTTATTTTAAAGACTAAACAAAATACTCTATTATTTTAACATTTTTTTATTGGATTTTTGACATGTACACTCTAGAAAAACAATTAAACACATGTCAAATGTGCTTTTTCTCCCCGAAACATGTTTATCACAAAAAGTAGTTGATTATTACATGTCCTATTTATGTTTATTCTATTCCACTTTTTTTTTTAATTTAAATTCGAATTTGCAGTAAAAAAAATTGAATAAATTTACCTTAATTGTTCCATATTTATTTTTTCTTCTTGTATTCCACAGAAAAAAAAAAAATTATATTCAAATGATAAATTTAGAAACAAAAATTATCTCATTTAATTAACAGTATAAAAACCTTTTTACATATTATATATTTTTTTCTTGATTTATTACCCTTCTTTTTATTTTAAACACTAAACAAAATCTATTATTTTAACATTTTTTTATTGGATTTTTGACATGTACACTCTAGAAATACAATTAAACACATGTCAAATGTGCTTTTTCTCCCCGAAACATGTTTATCACAAAAAGTAGTTGATTATTACATGTCCTATTTATGTTTATTCTATTCCACATTTTTTTTAAATTTAAATTCGAATTTGCAGTAAAAAAAATTGAATAAATGTACCTTAATTGTTCCATATTTATTTTTTTCTTCTTGTATTCCACAAAAAAAAAATATTTATATTCAAATGATAAATTTAGAAACAAAAATTTTCTTTTTTAATTAACAGTATAAAAAACTATTTACATATATATTTTACCCTTCTTTTTATTTTAAAGACTAAACAAAATAATCTATTATTTTAACATTTTTTTATTGGATTTTTGACATGTGCACTCTAGAAATACAATTAAACACATGTCAAATGTGCTTTTTCTCCCCGAAACATGTTTATCACAAAAAGTAGTTGATTATTACATGTCCTATTTATGTTTATTCTATTCCACTTTTTTTTTTAATTTAAATTCGAATTTGCAGTAAAAAAATTGAATACATTTACCTTAATTGTTCCATCTTTATTTTTTCTTCTTGTATTCCACAAAAAAAAAATATATATCCAAATGATAAATTTAGAAACAAAAATTATCTCATTTAATTAACAGTATAAAACCCTTTTTACATATTATATATTTTTTTCTTGATTTATTACCCTTCTTTTTATTTTAAAGACTAAACAAAATAATCTATTATTTTAACATTTTTTTATTGGATTTTTGACATGTACACTCTAGAAATACAATTAAACACATGTCAAATGTGCTTTTTCTCCCCGAAACATGTTTATAACAAAAAGTAGTTGATTATTACATGTCCTATTTATGTTTATTCTATTCCACTTTTTTTTTTTAATTTAAATTCGAATTTGCAGTAAAAAAATTGAATACATTTACCTTAATTGTTCCATCTTTATTTTTTCTTCTTGTATTCCACAAAAAAAAAAAATTATATTCAAATGATAAATTTAGAAACAAAAATTATCTCATTTAATTAACAGTATAAAAACCTTTTTACATATTATATATTTTTTTCTTGATTTATTACCCTTCTTTTTATTTTAAAGACTAAACAAAATAATCTATTATTTTAACATTTTTTTATTGGATTTTTGACATGTACACTCTAGAAATACAATTAAACACATGTCAAATGTGCTTTTTCTCCCCGAAACATGTTTATCACAAAAAGTAGTTGATTATTACATGTCCTATTTATGTTTATTCTATTCTACTTTTTTTTTAAATTTAAATTCGAATTTGCAGTAAAAAAATTGAATACATTTACCTTAATTGTTCCATCTTTATTTTTTCTTCTTGTATTCCACAAAAAAAATATTTATATTCAAATGATAAATTTAGAAACAAAAATTATCTCATTTAATTAACAATATAAAAACCTTTTTACATATTACATATTTTTTTCTTGATTTATTACCCTTTTTATTTTAAAGACTAAACAAAATAATCTATTATTTTAACATTTTTTTATTGGATTTTTGACATGTACACTCTAGAAATACAATTAAACACATGTCAAATGTGCTTTTTCTCCCCGAAACATGTTTATCACAAAAAGTAGTTGATTATTACATGTCCTATTTATGTTTATTCTATTCCCCTATTTTTTTTAATTTAAATTCGAATTTGCAGTAAAAAAAATTGAATACATTTACCTTAATTGTTCCATCTTTATTTTTTCTTCTTGTATTCCACAAAAAAAAAAAATTTATATTCAAATGATAAATTTAGAAACAAAAATTATCTCATTTAATTAACAGTATAAAAACCTATTTACATATATATTTTACCCTTCTTTTTATTTTAAAGACTAAACAAAATAATCTATTATTTTAACATTTTTTTATTGGCTTTTTGACATGTACACTCTAGAAATACAATGCAGAACTTGTAAAAATAAATAGAAAAAGAAACATGTTGTTCATGCTGTTTAATGTAAATATAAATGCTTGAAAAGCTTTTGCTAAATGTGTCTATAATTGTTAAAATGTGATACAAACAGGATTATTGTGTTTCTAAATTTGTCTTTGAATACTAACTACAATTTTTGTAGCTTTAAAGAGGAAAAAATATATTATAATAATTAAAGTTTGTACTATTAATTCAATTTGATTATTCATCTCTAAATGTGTTTTTGAATGTTGAATACAATTGTTGTGGCTTTAAAGAAGAAAACATATTATATAATAATTAAGGTTTTATACTGTTGATTAAATTAGATTATTTTGTCCATACAGTTGTCTTTTGATTATAAATTTTTTTTTTTGTGGCTTTAAAGAGGAAAACATATATTATAATACTTAAGGTTTGTACTATTAATTAAAATATATTATAATACTTAAGGTTTGTACTATTAATTAAATTCGATTATTAATCTCTAAATTTGTCTTTGAACGTTAAATACACATGTCAAATGTTCTTTTTCTTCCTTAAACATGTAACCCACAAAAAATATACATAAAATAATACAAAATGAATAAAAAAAACAAAACATGCATGTCAGGTTCAAACACAGATGACATCTATTAAAACAGACGAGAAGCAAGGAATCATGCAGAGTTAAATTTGGCTCAATTGAGGAAAGACGTTATTTGGGCTGTATTCTAGTTACAGATCCAAACTTCGCTCTAAAGTCTAGCCCACGTGCTTCCTCTATTTATTTGGGAGGTCCCTGGTTACATCAGGAAAGGGGTAATCTCGACATCTCCAGTTAGACACAATATATGATTATACAAGAAATGCCAATGTATTGACGCTGGTGATATAGCCTTGTCTGTGCTCTGTCTGCGTCACGGCGGTGTTCGGCCTTGGCAGTCATCAGGCCGTTCTTGGACACAGACACCGATACGAGACTGGCTTGCAATCTTTTGGATTACCAGCTTTGCACAGACAAAGAAAAATACCACTTCAGCACAATTAATAATAACTATAGCAATGGCCCTCGAGCAAAAGAGTTGTGTGATAATATATACGTAATTATTCTAACAATGCATCAGTCAAATAAGTACAGGCAAAAATTGACATTAAGCCAGAGACAATTGCACTCCTGAATGTCTCCAACACGGTGCAGCAATACCCAAAAGCAGGCAAAAGCTCATCAATGATCTACCTTTTAATTGAAAAATTATCTAATATAATTAATATAAAAAACATGATTTTTTTTTTTTTTTTTAAATCCACATTTTAAAATTTTTAGACACATTTTTAAAAAGCTCTACTAGTATTAATAAACAGCATAAACAACATTTCTCTTTTATTTATTCCACAAACTTCTGCGTATCCACTAATGTTCCCTGTACCAATTTATTTTATTTAAAGACAAACATAATGAACTTTACACAAAAGTATAAACCTTAATTATTATAAAATATTAAATTTTTAACATTTTATTTACTATTCAAAGACAAATTTAGAGACAAAATAATCAAATTTAATTTACAATATAAAAACATTGTTAAAAAAAAAAACATCACATTTTAACACTTTTAGAAAAAGCCTTTCAACTATATATTTTTTCCATTAAACAACATTTTTTTTGTATTTATTTCACAACCCTCAGCATATCCACTGATGTTCCCTGGTGCCCCCCAGAGAAGATGTAGTACTTTATTTTATTCAAAGACAAGTTTAGAAACAACATAATCAACTTTAATTAAAAGTACAAAACCTTGATTATTCTAAGATACATTTTTTTTTCTTTAAAGCCACACAAATTGTATTTAACGTTCAAAGACAAATTTACAGATTAATAATCAAATTTAATTAATAGTACAAACCTTAACTATTATAATATATTTTTTCCTCTTTAAAGCCACAAAAAAAAAATTTAATAATCAAAAGACAACTGTATGGACAAAATAATCTAATTTAATCAACAGTATAAAACCTTAATTATTATATAATATATGTTTTCTTCTTTAAAGCCACAACAATTGTATTCAACATTCAAAGACACATTTATAGATGAATAATCAAATTGAATTAATAGCACAAACCTTAATTATTATAATATATTTTTTCCTCTTTAAAGCTACAAAAATTGTAGTTAGTATTCAAAGACAAATTTAGAGACACAATAATCACGTTTGTATCACATTTCAACAATTATAGACACATTTAGCAAAAGCCTTTCAAGCATATACAGGTAAAAGCCAGTAAATTAGAATATTTTGAAAAACTTGATTTATTTCAGTAATTGCATTCAAAAGGTGTAACTTGTACATTATATTTATTCATTGCACACAGACTGATGCATTCAAATGTTTATTTCATTTAATTTTGATGATTTGAAGTGGCAACAAATGAAAATCCAAAATTCCGTGTGTCACAAAATTAGAATATTACTTAAGGCTAATACAAAAAAGGGATTTTTAGAAATGTTGGCCAACTGAAAAGTATGAAAATGAAAAATATGAGCATGTACAATACTCAATACTTGGTTGGAGCTCCTTTTGCCTCAATTACTGCGTTAATGCGGCGTGGCATGGAGTCGATGAGTTTCTGGCACTGCTCAGGTGTTATGAGAGCCCAGGTTGCTCTGATAGTGGCCTTCAACTCTTCTGCGTTTTTGGGTCTGGCATTCTGCATCTTCCTTTTCACAATACCCCACAGATTTTCTATGGGGCTAAGGTCAGGGGAGTTGGCGGGCCAATTTAGAACAGAAATACCATGGTCCGTAAACCAGGCACGGGTAGATTTTGCGCTGTGTGCAGGCGCCAAGTCCTGTTGGAACTTGAAATCTCCATCTCCATAGAGCAGGTCAGCAGCAGGAAGCATGAAGTGCTCTAAAACTTGCTGGTAGACGACTGCGTTGACCCTGGATCTCAGGAAACAGAGTGGACCGACACCAGCAGATGACATGGCACCCCAAACCATCACTGATGGTGGAAACTTTACACTAGACTTCAGGCAACGTGGATCCTGTGCCTCTCCTGTCTTCCTCCAGACTCTGGGACCTCGATTTCCAAAGGAAATGCAAAATTTGCATGGTTGGGTGATGGTTTGGGGTGCCATGTCATCTGCTGGTGTCGCTATAGCTTGCTGTTCTATGCGCCATGTTTGTTTGTGTTGGCTTCACTATGTGACGTCACAGGAAAATGGACGGGTGTATATAACGATGGTTAAAATCAGGCACTTTGAAGCTTCTTTTAGGGATATTGCGTGATAGAGATGCGCGGTTTGCGGGCACAACCGCGGAGTCCGCGGATTATCCGCGGATCGGGCGGATGAAATTTAAAAAAATTAGATTTTATCCGCGGGTCGGGTCGGGCGGTTGAAATAAAAAAAAATTAGATTTTAAATAGATTCAGGCGGGTGGCAGTTAAACCAATTGGGAAATATATATACATAGTTAAATGTTGTTACCCACATACGAAAAACGAGCAGGCACCTGCAGCATATGCCACAACAGAAGAAGAAGAAAAAAAGAGATGGACACTTTTACGGAGCGGAGAAGGGACGCCTCGCCGGGGTCCGGGACCGAGGCCCCTTCCCCCGAGAGGGCCCCACCGGGAGCCGTAGCTGAGGCGATCCGCGAGAAGGGCCCGACGCACGTCCAGGGTCACCACCGCGCCCACCGCACCGACACCCCGCCTCGTCCGCCTTCGCCGCGGCCGGCGTCACGCGCAGCAGGTAAGCAGCTTACCTGCCCGCCACCCCCGTGGCCGGGGGCTCGCAACAGGGGTCACTCCGCGCGCTCCGCCCGTGCAGCTTATCTGCCCGCCACCCCTGTTGCCGGGGGCGCGTAACAGGGGTCACTCCGCGCGCAGTGCGCTCACGAAAGGGGTGGGGCTCACCCTGGTTGATATAGACAGCAGGACGGTGGCCATGGAAGTCGGAACCCGCTAAGGAGTGTGTAACAACCCACCTGCCGAATCAACTAGCCCTGAAAATGGATGGCGCTGGAGCGTCGGGCCCATACCCGGCCGTCGCCGGCAGCGAGACGCGCTTGGAGGTGCGCTCAGCGCGGCTCCCATATGATTGCGCACTGGTGTGCGTCTGGGTCGTGACAGCGTGGCACGCGAATGTCTGTGCTGCATTGGATCAGTCTCCTTTCTTTAACAGGCAAAAGCTTTATAACCTCACTAATGCCTTGCATCGTCTATATTAGATATATAACAACGGGCGGGTGCGGTTCTGATCAAATGTTACATCGGGTGGATGGCGGATGGTTGACGACTTTCTGATGCGGTTGCGGATGAAATAATTGCCTATCCGCGCATCTCTATTGCGTGATGGGTAAAATTTTTAAAAAAAACTTCGAAAAATAAAATAAACCACTGGGAACTGATTTTTAATGGTTTTAACCCTTCTGAAATTGTGATAATGTTCCCCTTTAAATGAAGCAAAAATATGACTTATTTTATCTTTGTGAAAATATTGGACACAGTGTGTTGTCAAGCTTATGAGATGCGATGCAAGTGTAAGCCACTGTGACACTATTGTTCTTTTTTTTTTATAAATGTCTAATGATAATGTCAATGAGGGATTTTTAATCACTGCTATGTTGAAATTGTAACTAATATTGATACTGTTGTTGATAATATTCATTTTTGTTTCACTACTTTTGGTTTGTTCTGTGTCTCCTCTCAATTGCTCTGTTTATTGCACTTCTGAGTGTTGCTGGCTCGGCTTTGCTTTTGGAATTGGATTGCATTGTTATGGTATTGCTGTGTTGGATTGATTAATTTAAAAAAATAAAATAAATAAAATAAAATCGATTCTGAATCGCACAACGTGAGTATCGCGACTCGAACTCGAATCGATTTTTTCCCCACACCCCTAATTTTTACATTAAACGGCATAAACAACATGTTTCTTTTTCTATTTATTTAACAAGCTTCTGCATCTCCACTAAAGTAACTTGGCGCCCCCCAGAGGAGGTTTACCACATACATTATTCTGGGAGGGTCTACATCAGGGGTGCTCATTACGTCGATCGCGATCTACCGGTCGATCTCGGAGGGTGTGTCAGTCGATCACCAGCCAGGCATTAAAAAAATAGTCCTAAAAATGAGCGATCATAAATCTTCACTATGACGTCGCTTTCGTCACTTGATTGACATTCACGGCACCCGAGGGTCTTCTGAGATGACGCTGGCTGCTGCCAGCTCATTAAAATGACCGACTGGAAGGCGAGAAACACTTTATTTCAACAGACTCTGGCGCCGTACCTGTCGTCAAAACTCCAAAGACCGACTGCACAGTTGCGCTAACAAAATAAGAGTCTCAGAAAGCTGGCGTGCACAAGCTAGCAAGCTACGGAGTTTGCCGACAATGTATTTCTTGTAAAGTGTATACAAAGAAGTACGGAAGTTGGACGAATAAGATGCCAAAAACCAACCACTTTCATGTGGTATTGGACCGAAAGGAGGACTTTTTTTCTCCTCCATTCGAAAATGCGGACGTTATCAGCACCACTGTCTGATTCCTATCAATGCAACAGAATCAGGTAATACACCAACTTATATTCTTGTCTTCATGAAAGAAAGGAATGTATATGTGTTAAACATGCTTGTATTATCTTTAAACACCTTTAACTTAACAATATTAACTATATGTGTTAAACATGCTTGTATTATCTTTAAACACCTTTAACTTGTTAACAATATTAACTATGTGTTAAACATGTTTGTATTATCTTTAAACACCTTTAACTTGTTAACAATATTAACTATATGTGTTAAACATGCTTGCATTATCTTTAACCACCTTTAACTTGTTAACAATATTAACTATATGTGTTAAACATGCTTGTATTATCTTTAAACACCTTTAACTTGTTAACAATATTAACTATATGTGTTAAACATGCTTGTATTATCTTTAAACACCTTTAACTTGTTAACAATATTAACTATATGTGTTAAACATGCTTGTATTATTTTTAAACACCTTTAACTTATTAACAATATTAACTATATGTGTTAAACATGCTTGTATTATTATTAAACACCTTTAACTTAACAATATTAACTATATGTGTTAAACATGCTTGTATTATCTTTAAACACCTTTAACTTGTTAACAATATTAACTATGTGTTAAACATGTTTGTATTATCTTTAAACACCTTTAACTTGTTAACAATATTAACTACATGTGTTAAACATGCTTGTATTATCTTTAACCACCTTTAAGTTATTAACAATATTAACTATATGTGTTAAACATGCTTATATTATTTTTAACCACCTTTAACTTGTTAACAATATTAACTATATGTGTTAAACATGCTTGTATTATCTTTAAACACCTTTAACTTATTACCAATATTAACTATAAGTGTTAAACATGCTTGCATTATCTTTAAACACCTTTAATGTATTAACAATATTAACTATATGTGTTAAACATGCTTGCATTATCTTTAAACACCTTTAACTTGTTAACAAAAACATATATTTCATAAATAAGTAAATATAAATGATATATATGAATGAGGTAGATCCCCACGACTTGATCAATTGAAAAGTAGCTCGCCTGCAGAAAAAGTGTGAGCACCCCTGCTCTACATAATGGCAACGCAGTCACATCCAAGGTCGATTTACCTGAAATGTGTGTGTGTGTGTGTGTGTGAGGATGTGCAGATGTTTGCCAGCCTCAGCGTCGACAGAGGAAGACAGGATGGCACACACACACACACACACACACACACACACACACACACACAGAGAGGAAGAGCATCTCTAAAGGGGAACAATGTGAGCACGACATGGCAGGCTTGAACTTCCCCACACATGCAGATGTTTAAATGTGGAACGCGGCGGTCCGCATTATCAAACCCACTTTCTATTCTCGTAAAGGGTCAAAGGTCGGCCTTACGGGGCCTTGAGAGTTCTGTGAGGTACTTAAGTCGGCGTCACTTTAAATACGCCGGCAGACATCTCGGCTGCTGGCACAGGAAGTCAACAAGGATGCTCGATTGTGTTTATTTCCATCACGGTGATGCCGAGCGTGTCAGTCAGTCGCGAACAGGGCGGGGCCACCGTAAGGCGATACGGCGACGCATCCGAGCCAGACGTCGGCGTCGAGAAACACTGCTGATTTTGTTCAACTTCAGGAAATCTCTTCCAGCTGACTGGATGAGGCCCCGCCCAGCTCCGCCGTTTTCTTCATACCAACACGCCAACGCCATCTTTAAGTCGCCGAGTCAGCAGTTCCTTTGACCGCCACGAGAGGCGCTCACCCGCAGAGTGAATGCACCATCCATCCATCCATCCATCTTCTTCCGCTTATCCGAGGTCGGGTCGCGGGGGCAGCAGCTTAAGCAGGGAAGCCCAGACTTCCCTCTCCCCAGCCACTTCGTCCAGCTCCTCCCGGGGGATCCCGAGGCGTTCCCAGGCCAGCCGGGAGAGATAGTCTTCCCAGCGTGTCCTGGGTCTTCCCCGTGGCCTCCTACCGGTCGGACGTGCCCGAAACACCTTCCTAGGGAGGCGTTCGGGTGGCATCCTGACCAGATGCCCGAACCACCTCATCTGGCTCCTCTCGATGTGGAGGAGCAGCGGCTTTACTTTGAGCTCCCCCCGGATGACAGAGCTTCTCACCCTATCTCTAAGGGAGAGCCCCGCCACTCGGCGGAGGAAACTCATTTCGGCCGCTTGTACCCGTGATCTTGTCCTTTCGGTCATGACCCAAAGCTCATGACCATAGGTGAGGATGGGAACGTAGATCGACCGGTAAATCGAGAGCTTTGCCTTCCGGCTCAGCTCCTTCTTCACCACAACGGATCGATACAGCGTCCGCATTACTGAAGATGCCGCACCGATCCGCCTGTCGAGCTCACGATCCACTCTTCCCCCACTCGTGAACAAGACTCCGAGGTACTTGAACTCCTCCACTTGGGGCAAGATCTCCTCCCCAACCCGGAGATGGCACTCCACCCTTTTCCGGGAGCGAACCATGGACTCGGACTTGGAGGTGCTGATTCCCATCCCAGTCGCTTCACACTCGGCTGCGAACCGATCCAGCGAGAGCTGAAGATCTTGGCCAGAGGAAGCCATCAGGACCACATCATCTGCAAATAGCAGAGACCTAATCCTGCAGCCACCAAACCAGATCCCCTCAACGCCTTGACTGCGTCTAGAAATTCTGTCCATAAAGGTTATGAACAGAATGGGTGACAAAGGGCAGCCTTGGCGGAGTCCAACCCTCACTGGAAACGTGTCCGACTTACTGCCGGCAATGCGGACCAAGCTCTGACACTGATCATACAGGGAGCGGACTGCCACAATCAGACAGTCCGATACCCCATACTCTCTGAGCACTCCCCACAAGACTTCCCGGGGTACACGGTCGAATGCCTTCTCCAAGTCCACAAAGCACATGTAGACTGGTTGGGCAAACTCCCATGCACCCTCAAGGACCCTGCCGAGAGTATAGAGCTGGTCCACAGTTCCACGACCAGGACGAAAACCACACTGTTCCTCCTGAATCCGAGGTTCGACTATCCGGCGAGTGAATGCACCAATTTGAATAATCATGCTGTCATTTTAGCGCTTTCTAGAAAAGATAAACATGTGTGCCGTAAAAATGTGCCAATGGGCTCGGTGCTAAAGTAGGAGTCTCCCCATACAACTTTTTCACTTTTGATACGATACCAATACTGGAGCCTTGAGTATTGGCCGATACCGATTGTGAGGAGGCGTGGCCTGCGGACCTGCAGCATACCTGCCAACTTTTGAAATCAGAAAAACCTAGTAGCCAGGGTCCAGGACAAAGTCCTGGTGGGGGGTTCAGGTTTCGCCCCCCGACGCAAAATGATTAATAGCATTCAGACAGGTTAAAATGTTGCTAAAACCATCACTTTTCTATCAGTCACAGTGACTTTTCAAAACAAAAATATTACAGCAAAAATCATATGGGTTGATTGACATGTTTATTCTGTAAGCTAACTTCAATAGTTTGAAATTATTTTGACAGTTAATGCCAGTTATCCTGTCAACCTTTCACAAGACTTCAATTTGTTAATTGAAAGTATAAACACTTTTTACAGTAAACAAATGGTAAAACAGTACTAAACAATTCCATTAAAAAAAAAAATTGGTGTCATTATTAACTTTCTGTCCAAGCTTGTATAATCTACTGCCTTGTTCAATTGTAAAAAATATTCTGTGCCTAAAATTCACATTTCTATCACAATTATCATACTGTAAACATGGTAAGCTAACTTCATTAAAATTAATAGTCCTGTCAATAGCATGGAATTACAATTCAAATGTAGTTTTTTTGTAAGCCTTTCAAAAGAATTCAATATATGAAAAATGAATGAAAATTAATTGAAGCCATCAGACACTTGAAAAGTGGCACATCACATCTCTAATGTAATCATTTGAACTTTTCAACAGAAATAGCACTGCAAAAATATTAAGGACATACTTCTGTATTTTGGTAGTTATGCTGTCAACATTTAACAAGATTTCTTCAACTTGGACTTGAAAGCATAAATAGTATAAACACTTTTAACAGTATAACAGTACTAAACAATTCCAATAGATAACATTGGTGTCATTACCTTTTTGTGGCTAAAATCCGAAAAACGTTGAAAGTTTTCCACTTGTATCGCTAGCAACGGCATTAGACTTGTGTTTTTTTGTCCCAACGTGGTCTTTTACATCGCTAATTCCTCCGTGTCCGATCGAAAAATCTTGTCTGCACAAGGTGCAATTCGCGTAGTTTTCACCCTTTTTGGAACGGATAATTATTCCCGGATAGGCTTTTGAATATTCTTCACGGAATGACTGCGGTTTTCTTTTCGGTTTAAGACTCGTTTGCGATTTTTCTCCGGCTGATTCCATGATCGTTCGCTCGTTTGGAAACAATGGCAACAGGTGCCTCGTGCTTGGCAGCGGTGCTATAAATAGCCTCGCGCATGGCATTCGGAATGGCTCGATAGGAAGTTACGGGAAGCAGTGTCGATTGTCATTGTTGTTACGCGATTTCGTGAATAAAACTTAAAAAAAAAAAAAAAAAATTTTAATTAATGAAAAACCGTATTTTTTATCACTGCAACCGTAACCCGGAATAGGTTGATGAAAACCGTACTAATTACGGGAAAACCGGAGTATTTGGCAGGTATGCTAGTGTGCCGTGAGATACAGTCTGGTGTGCCGTGGGAGATTATCTAAATTCACCTATTTGGGTTAAAAATATTTTTTGCAAAGCAGTAATTATAGTCTGCAAATGATGTGTTGTTGTTGAGTGTCGGTGCTGTCTAGAGATCGGCAGAGTAACCGTGTAATACAAGGTAAAAGGGTGTCTAATGCTTAAACCAAAAATAAACAAAAGGTGAGTGCCGCTAAGAAAAGGCATTGAAGCTTAGGGAAGGCTATGCAGAACGAAACTAAAACTGAACTGGCTACAAAGTAAACAAAAACAGAATGCTGGACGACAGCAAAGACTTACTGTGGAGCAAAGACGGGCGTCCACAATGTACATCCGAACATGACATGACAGTCAACAATGTCCCCACAAAGAAGGATAAAAACAACTGAAATATTCTTGATTGCTAAAACAAAGTAGATGCGGGAAATATCGCTCAAAGGAAGACATGAAACTGCTACAGGAAAATACCAAAAAAAAAAAGAGGAAAAGCCACCAAAATAGGAGCACAAGACAAGAACTAAAACACTACACACAGATAAACAGCAAAAAACTCAAAATAAGTCAGGGGGTGATGTGACAGGTGGTTACAGTACACCTACTTTGAGACAAGAGCTAAAGTGATGCATGGTTGATTATGCTTTAAAGTCATATCCAACAATTGCGACTTTTTACTGTCAACTGAGTTTCGCTTTTAGTGATTTCTGCTAGTGGTGTGCCTCCAGATTTTTTCAACGCAGTAAATGTGCCTTGGTTTAAAAAAGGTTGAAAAACACTGGGCTATAGGCTACTAGGAGCTAGCAGCTACACAACAGCTAAGCACCCAATAGCACACACGCTAGACATACATAATAATAAATGAACAATTAACAGCACATTTGTCAATATAAAGAAGGATCAAATAATTATAGTTAGTATAGTTACGGGAAGCAGTGTCGATTGTCATTGTTGTTACGCGATTTCGTGAATAAAACTTTAAAAAAAAAAAAAAATTTTAATGAATGAAAAACCGTATTTTTTATCACTGCAACCGTAACCCGGAATAGGTTGATGAAAACCGTACTAATTACGGGAAAACCGGAGTAGTTGGCAGGTATGCTGCAGAGAGGTGGGCGTAGATGGCCCACCTGGGCGCGTTTTGCTAATCACCCGTCACCGTGTAAAAGGGGCAGCGGCCGAGAAGGAGGGGGCTGGAGAAGTTGGAGTTGAGGGGAGAGAGTCGTTGGTGGATGACGAGCACGCGCGAGGAAGAGCGAGACGGAGACGGGGACGAGGAAGGCTGAAAAGCGACTCGCAGAAAGAGACCGTCACGAGAGGCGAGAGCTGCTGAAAAGCAACCAGAGCAAGCGGAGGTTTATTGAAAAATAAACAGAATCTCAAAACTGCCATGTCTCACATTGGTGGTCCGAGGAACCCGGAGTGAAGAGTCCTTCCACGCCAATATTGATCTGACACAATATCAGCAGGAATCGTACATACCGTATTTTTCGGAGTATTAGTCGCACCTGCCAAAAATGCATAATAAAGAAGGAAAAAAAACATATATATATATATATATATATATATATATATATAAGGCCCCGGGGGTGGATGATATCCGCCCGGAGTTCCTTAAGGCTCTGGATGCTGTGGGGCTGTCTTAGTTGACAAGACTCTGCAGCATCGCGTGGACATCGGGGGCGGTACCTCTGGATTGGCAGACCGGGGTGGTGGTTCCTCTCTTTAAGAAGGGGAACCGGAGGGTGTGATCCAACTATCGTGGGATCACACTGCTCAGCCTTCCCGGTAAGGTCTATTCAGGTGTACTGGAGAGGAGGCTACGCCGGATAGTCGAACCTCGGATTCAGGAGGAACAGTGTGGTTTTCGTCCTGGTCGTGGAACTGTGGACCAGCTCTATACTCTCGGCAGGGTCCTTGAGGGTGCATGGGAGTTTGCCCAACCAGTCTACATGTGCTTTGTGGACTTGGAGAAGGCATTCGACCGTGTCCCTCGGGAAGTCCTGTGGGGAGTGCTCAGAGAGTATGGGGTAACGGACTGTCTTATTGTGGCAGTTCGCTCTCTGAATGATCAGTGCCAGAGCTTGGTCCGCATTGCCGGCAGTAAGTCGGACACGTTTCCAGTGAGGGTTGGACTCCGCCAAGGCTGCCCTTTGTCACCGATTCTGTTCATAACTTTTATGGACAGAATTTCTAGGCGCAGTCAGGGCGTTGAGGGGATCTGGTTTGGTGGCTGCAGGATTAGGTCACTGCTATTTGCAGATGATGTGGTCCTGATGGCTTCATCTGGCCAGGATCTTCAGCTCTCACTGGATCGGTTCGCAGCTGAGTGTGAAGCGACTGGGATGAGAATCAGCACCTCCAAGTCTGAGTCCATGGTTCTCGCCCGGAAAAGGGTGGAGTGCCATCTCCGGGTTGGGGAGGAGATCTTGCCCCAAGTGGAGGAGTTCAAGTACCTCGGAGTCTTGTTCACGAGTGAGGGAAGAGTGGATCGTGAGATCGACAGGCGGATCGGTGCGGCATCTTCAGTAATGCGGACGCTGTATCGATCCGTTGTGGTGAAGAAGGAGCTGAGCCGGAAGGCAAAGCTCTCAATTTACCGGTCGATCTACGTTCCCATCCTCACCTATGGTCATGAGCTTTGGGTTATGACCGAAAGGACAAGATCACGGGTACAAGCGGCCGAAATGAGTTTCCTCCGCCGGGTGGCGGGGCTCTCCCTTAGAGATAGGGTGAGAAGCTCTGTCATCCGGGAGGAGCTCAAAGTAAAGCCGCTGCTCCTCCACATGGAGAGGAGCCAGATGAGGTGGTTCGGGCATCTGGTCAGGACGCCACCCGAACGCCTCCCTAGGGAGGTGTTTAGGGCACGTCCGACCGGTAGGAGGCCGCGGGGAAGACCCAGGACACGTTGGGAAGACTATGTCTCCCGGCTGGCCTGGGAACGCCTCGGGGTCCCACAGGAAGAGCTGGACGAAGTGGCTGGGGAGAGGGAAGTCTGGGCTTCCCTGCTTAGGCTGCTGCCCCCGCGACCCGACCTCGGATAAGCGGAAGAAGATGGATGGATGGATGGATGGATTTTCAAAAAATATTTTTTTGGACCAATTAGGTGAAGTTGCATAACTTCCCACGGCACACCAGGCAATATATCACGGCACACCTGTGTGCCGCGGCACAGTGGTTGAAAATCACTGTCCTAGGAGGTGGTAACGGAAAGTAACTGAGAAGCAGTGGTGTACAATAAGGGAAAAAAAGCATGGAATAAGAAGCTGAAGGTTGTGTCAAGGACGAAGTCAACCTGAGGAATGTCGCCGCGGGAAACAAAAGTGCTGAGTCAGAGCCGGCTCATGTTCACCCTCAAAGATGACCCTTCACACTTTTATATATGAATGTATATAGAAGGACTGTGTGTGAGAGAGAGAGAGAACTGTAGCAGCGTTGTTTGCATTGTAAGGTGAACTCGTCACATTCTTCTCGACCAAGAGCACTTTTCTTCCACTACTAACCCTAAACGTTCACGACTGCACTGCAAAAAGTGAAATCTAAGTAAGATGAAATATGTCAAATAAGGGTGATATTTGCTTATTTTTTTGTCTGATACGATAATTCTTCTCACTAAGCAGATTTTATGTTAGTCTTTTACTTATTTTAAAGGGGAACATTATCACCAGACCTATGTAAGTGTCAATATATACCTTGATGTTGCAGAAAAAAAGACCATATATTTTTTTAACCGATTTCCGAACTCTAAATGGGTGAATTTTGGCGAATTAAACGCCTTTCTAATATTCGCTCTTGGGAAGCAATCCGCCATTTTCTCAAACACCGAGTCAAATCAGCTTTTTCGACTGTTTTCCGTACCTTGGAGACATCATGCCTCGTCGGTGTGTTGTCGGAGGGTGTAACAACACCAACAGGGACGGATTCAAGTTGCACCAGTGGCCCAAAGATGCCAAAGTGGCAAGAAATTGGACGTTTGTTCCGCACACTTTACCGACGAAAGCTATGCTACGACAGAGATGGCAAGAATGTGTGGATATCCTGCGACACTCAAAGCAGATGCATTTCCAACCATAAAGTCAAAGAAATCTGCCATTGAATCTGCCGGAGTGTGTGAGCAATTCAGGGACAAAGGACCTCGGTAGCACGGCAAGCTATGGCGGCAGTTTGTTCCCGCAGACGAGCGAGCTAAACCCCCTGGATGTCTTGGCTCACACCGTCCCTTATGCCACCGAAGATGATCAAGAGAAGAATATCGACCCTAGCTTCCCTGGCCTGCTGACATCAACTCCAAAACTGGACGGATCAGCTTTCAGGAAAAGAGCGCGGATGAGGGTATGTCATACTTGCCAACCTTGAGACCACCGATTTCGGGAGGTGGGGGGTGTGGTTAAGAGGGGAGGAGTATATTGACAGCTAGAATTCACCAAGTCAAGTATTTCATACACACATATATATATATATATATATATATATATATATATATATATATATATATATATATATATATATATATATATATATATATATATATATGTATGTGTGGGAAAAAAAATCACAAGACTATTTCATCTCTACAGGCCTGTTTCATGAGGGGGGGTACCCTCAATCATCAGGAGATTTTAATGGGAGCATTCGCATACCATGGTTTATATAGGGCACAGAGTGGGTGGGTACAGGCTGGCCTAGGGGCGTGGTGATTGGCTCATGTGTTACCTAGGAGGTGTTTCCGTCTATGGCGGCATGCTGTTACAATTTCGCTGCGCTTGTTGAGGGATGACAGGTCTGGACGGTAAATAATAAACAGTTTCTCTTTCAAGCATAGGTTGCATCTTTTATTACCACTATTGTAAGGTGTGCTGGATGCAAGAACTTGCCATGTTATTGAATATTCAACATTATTGTCTTTGAGGTCCCAAATGTGTTTGCTGAGTTCTGTGGTATTTCGCAGGTTTTTGTTCCTGAAAGAAGCCTTGTGATTGTTCCATCTGGTTTTGAATTCTCCCTCGGTTAATCCTACATATGTGTCGGATGTGTTAATGTCCTTGCGTATTACCTTAGATTGGTAGACAACTGATGTTTGTAAGCACCCCCCGTTGAGAGGGCAATCAGGTTTCTTTCGACAGTTACATCCTTTTGTTGGTTTTGGAGTCGCTCTGTCTGGGGGTCGACGGCTCATTTGCAATTGTTTTGTTGTGGTTTGAGATGATTTGTCGTATATTGTTCATGCAGCTGTAGCTCAATTTAATGTTGTTCTTGTTGAATACTTTTCTTAGGGTGTTGTCTTTGGGAAAGTGTTTGTCAATCAGATTGAGGAATTTGTGTCCAATGTTCGTTGAGACGTTTTTGCTGTATGAGGGGTTGTAGCCGCCATAGACGGAAACACCTCCTAGGTAACACATGAGCCAATCACCACGCCCCTAGGCCAGCCTGTACCCACCCACTCTGTGCCCTATATAAACCATGGTATGCGAATGCTCCCATTAAAATCTCCTGATGATTGAGGGTACCCCCCCTCATGAAACAGGCCTGTAGAGATGAAATAGTCTTGTGATTTTTTTCCCCACACATACATATATTGCGCTCTACTACGGTATCGAGCACTATTTTTTGGATAACCTTATTAAGACATATATATATATATATATATATATATATATATATATATATATATATATATATATATATATATATATATATATATATACATACATATATACCTGTATATATCCTGAAAATATGCAAACAAAACTGTGTTTAGATAATTGATACTTCAAACTTGCATAAATAAATCTTAAAGAATATAACATAACTTGGCTTCTGAGAGCTTCAAAATGTAATGAATAAAATGCTAAAGTTGTTGATAAACAAGCAATTATTTTAATAATTAAATATGGTCATTTTAAATGAATTATTATGATCATTTAAAATTAATTATTTCAAATATGTTTATTTTAATGTGAAATTCTAATGCCTGGATGTAATAAGGAGTCAGAAAAAATACAAATAAAAATACAATTAATTTTGATGTTTTTAGCAAAATATAGTAAAAATGTATTTAGTTTTTCTTTTTTTT
This sequence comes from Nerophis lumbriciformis, assembly GCF_033978685.3. Taxonomy (NCBI): domain Eukaryota; kingdom Metazoa; phylum Chordata; class Actinopteri; order Syngnathiformes; family Syngnathidae; genus Nerophis; species Nerophis lumbriciformis. Next base: position 3,790,385 of record NC_084564.2, read on the forward strand.
TAAATTAATAAATATATTTATTTTTAGGTAAGATAAACATAATAATACAGTTTATCTCTAGTCTGGATGATTTAGTTCTTGTCACCCTGTTGTCCTCCCGTCATGAAAAAAGGCTGTCCTCACTCAGGTCCGCATGGAAAAAAATCGGGAGATTTTCGGGAGAATATTTGTCCCGGGAGGTTTTCGGGAGAGGCGCTGAATTTCGGGAGTCTCCCGGAAAATTCGGGAGGGTTGGCAAGTATGGGGTATGTCTACAGAATATATTAACTGATGAAAATTGGGCTGTCTGCACTCTCAAAGTGCATGTTGTATATATATATATATAATAAAAGAAATATATATTTCTTATATATATATATTTTATTTATATATCTAGGTATAAATATAGATTTATTTTATAATATATATATATATATATATATATATATATATATATATATATATATATAATAAAATAAATATATATTTCTTATATATATTTTATTTACATATCTAGCTATAAATATATATTTTATTATATATATATATATATATATATATATATATATATATATATATATATATATATATATATATATATATATATCCTGAAAATATGCAAACAAAACTGTGTTTAGATAATTGATACTTCAAACTTGCATAAATAAATCTTAAAGAATATAACATAACTTGGCTTCTGAGAGCTTCAAAATGTAATGAATAAAATGCTAAAGTTGTTGATAAACAAGCAATTATTTTAATGATTAAATATGGTCATTTTAAATGAATTATTATGATCATTTAAAATTAATTATTTCAAATATGTTTATTTTAATGTAAAATTCTAATGCCTGGATGTAATAAGGAGTCAGAAAAAATACAAATAAAAATACAATTAATTTTGATGTTTTTAGCAAAATATAGTAAAAATGTATTTAGTTTTTCTTTTTTTTAAATTAATAAATATATTTATTTTTAGGTAAGATAAACATAATAATACAATTTATCTCTAGTCTGGATGATTTAGTTCTTGTCACCCTGTTGTCCTCCTGTCATGAAAAAAGGCTGTCCTCACGGAAAAAATCGGGAGATTTTCGGGAGAATATTTGTCCCGGGAGGTTTTCGGGAGAGGCGCTGAATTTCGGGAGTCTCCCGGAAAATTCGGGAGGGTTGGCAAGTATGGGGTATGTCTACAGAATATATTAACTGATGAAAATTGGGCTGTCTGCACTCTCAAAGTGCATGTTGTATATATATATATATATATATATATATATATATATATATATATATATATATATATATATATATATATATATATATATATGTCTTAATAAGGTTATCTAAAAAATAGTGCTCGATACCGTAGTAGAGCGCAATATATGTATGTGTGGGAAAAAAAATCACAAGACTATTTCATCTCTACAGGCCTGTTTCATGAGGGGGGGTACCCTCAATCGTCAGGAGATTTTAATGGGAGCATTCGCATACCATGGTTTATATAGGGCACAGAGTGGGTGGGTACAGGCTGGCCTAGGGGCGTGGTGATTGGCTCATGTGTTACCTAGGAGGTGTTTCCGTCTATGGCGGCATGTTGTTACAATTTCGCTGCGCTTGTTGAGGGGTGACAGGTCTGGACGGTAGATAATAAACAGTTTCTCTTTCAAGCATAGGTTGCATCTTTTATTACCACTATTGTAAGGTGTGCTGGATGCAAGAATTTGCCATGTTATTGAATATTCAACATTATTGTCTTTGAGGTCCCAAATGTGTTTGCTGAGTTCTGTGGTATTTCGCAGGTTTTTGTTCCTGAAAGAAGCCTTGTGGTTGTTCCATCTGGTTTTGAATTCACCCTCGGTTAATCCTACATATGTGTCGGATGTGTTAATGTCCTTGCGTATTACCTTAGATTGGTAGACAACTGATGTTTGTAAGCATCCCCCGTTGAGGGGGCAATCAGGTTTCTTTCGACAGTTACATGCTTTGTTGGTTTTGGAGTCGTTCTGACTGGGGGTCGACGGCTCATTTGCAATTGTTTTGTTGTGGTTTGAGATGATTTGTCGTATATTGTTCATGCAGCTGTAGCTCAATTTGATGTTGTTCTTGTTGAATACTTTTCTTAGGTTGTTGTCTTTGGGAAAGTGTTTGTCAATCAGGTTGAGGAATTTGTGTCCAATGTTCGTTGAGACGTTTTTGCTGTATGGGGGGTTGTACCAGATGATGCCGTTTCGTTTTCTGTTCTTTTTTATTGATTCCGGTAGGTATTCTTTTCGTGGTGGTGGGTGGATGGTTGCTGTCATGGTGCACGTATTGGAGTGTTGTGTTGGGTTTCGTGAATGGTTGGTAGCTGTTATTTCTCAGGTTGAAAGTGACGTCAAGGAAGTTGACGGTTTGCTTGTTGGCTTCAATCGTGATCCGTAGGCCGTTCTCTTTGAAAATTTGGCATATGCGCTTCTTGGTATTCTCGCTGCTCCTTGGCGAGGCGCGACACACTGCCAGTCCGTCATCACGGTAAATACCAAGGTTCAGATTGAGGCTAGCGAGCTGGGAGAGGAGGAAACTCCCAACGAGTTCACACGTTTCTGCTCCGTCAAAACTTCCCATAGTGACGTCAAATGTTGCATTGTTCTTTTTTTGCCATGGTGTACTGTTGTGGATGAGAATGGAGTTTTTTGCGTGGATGATGATGTTTCTTTCGTTGCCTGTGATTGAGTCGTAGTCTGAGGCGAAGTCTAGTGCTTGAGTCAGTAGGTCTTGCGTGATGGAAGGGTAAAATTCCTCGATATCAAAGGAGATAAAGTTGTGCTGTTGTTTGTCTTGGATGTTGTTGAACCATTTGATTACTGCTGCTGTATTTCTCCATTGGTTGAGTGGTGTTTTGTCCTTGATTTTTGTGTTGACTCTGTCCAGGATTATTTTGCTGATTTTTCCTATTTCAGATTTAGTTGGGTTTATTAGTCGGCATGTTGGGTTATTTGCGAAGTTGGGTTTGTGATCCTTCAATGTGATGAAGGCTTCCTTGTTGGCTGTGGCGTCCACCCTGTCCTCAATGTCCAGTTCAGCCGCGATCCTTTTATTTTCCAGGTGGATGTTCTGTAAGGTATTGGGTTGCGCTTTTTTGTATGATTTGGTGATGCTTTTGTCCAGTAAGGTGTGGTGTTCTGGTATGTCCATTCTGTAGAAGTTTGTGGTTTTATCGGCAGCTATGATGAGGTTGTTTACTTTCTTGATGCGCTCCTTGTCATTTTTCAGCTTGGTGAGGAGTGGGTTGCGGATTGGCTTGAATTTGACTGATTGTATCATTTTGAGCATACCGGAATCAATAAAAGGCTATCGATGCTGTCATCTAGCAAAGCTGAATTTGACCAAGCAACCCCCCCGTACCAAAAAGCCCTTGATGAAAGCGGATACAATTTCACCCTCACCTATGAACCCACGCCAGGAAACCAGCCAAAAAAGAACAGAAAACGAAACGGCATCATCTGGTACAACCCCCCATACAGCAAAAACGTCTCAACGAACATTGGACACAAATTCCTCAACCTGATTGACAAACACTTTCCCAAAGACAACACCCTAAGAAAAGTATTCAACAAGAACAACATCAAATTGAGCTACAGCTGCATGAACAATATACGACAAATCATCTCAAACCACAACAAAACAATTGCAAATGAGCCGTCGACCCCCAGTCAGAACGACTCCAAAACCAACAAAGCATGTAACTGTCGAAAGAAACCTGATTGCCCCCTCAACGGGGGATGCTTACAAACATCAGTTGTCTACCAATCTAAGGTAATACGCAAGGACATTAACACATCCGACACATATGTAGGATTAACCGAGGGTGAATTCAAAACCAGATGGAACAACCACAAGGCTTCTTTCAGGAACAAAAACCTGCGAAATACCACAGAACTCAGCAAACACATTTGGGACCTCAAAGACAATAATGTTGAATATTCAATAACATGGCAAATTCTTGCATCCAGCACACCTTACAATAGTGGTAATAAAAGATGCAACCTATGCTTGAAAGAGAAACTGTTTATTATCTACCGTCCAGACCTGTCATCCCTCAACAAGCGCAGCGAAATTGTAACAACATGCCGCCATAGACGGAAACACCTCCTAGGTAACACATGAGCCAATCACCACACCCCTACGCCAGCCTGTACCCACCCACTCTGTGCCCTATATAAACCATGGTATGTGAATGCTCCCATTAAAATCTCCTGATGATTGAGGGTACCCCCCCTCATGAAACAGGCCTGTAGAGATGAAATAGTCTTGTGATTTTTTTCCCCACACATACATATATATATATATATATATATATATATATATATATATATATATATATATATATATATATATATCCTGAAAATATGCAAACAAAACTGTGTTTAGATAATTGATACTTCAAACTTGCATAAATAAATATTAAGGAATATAACATAACTTGGCTTCTGAGAGCTTCAAAATGTAATGAATAAAATGCTAAAGTTGTTGATAAACAAGCAATTATTTTAATAATTAAATATGGTCATTTTAAATGAATTATTATGATCATTTAAAATTAATTATTTCAAATATGTTTATTTTAATGTAAAATTCTAATGCCTGGATGTAATAAGGAGTCAGAAAAAAATACAAATAAAAATACAATTAATTTTGATGTTTTTAGCAAAATATAGTAAAAAAGTATTTAGTTTTTCCTTTTTTTTAAATTAATAAATATATTTATTTTTAGGTAAGATAAACATAATAATACAATTTATCTCTAGTCTGGATGATTTAGTTCCTGTCACCCTGTTGTCCTCCCGTCATGAAAAAAGGCTGTCCTCACTCAGGTCCGCATGGAAAAAATCGGGAGATTTTCGGGAGAATATTTGTCCCGGGAGGTTTTCGGGAGAGGCGCTGAATTTCGGGAGTCTCCCGGAAAATTCGGGAGGGTTGGCAAGTATGGGGTATGTCTACAGAATATATTAACTGATGAAAATTGGGCTGTCTGCACTCTCAAAGTGCATGTTGTATATATATATATATATATATATATATATATATATATATATATATATATATATATATATATATATATATATATATAATAAAAGAAATATATATTTCTTATATATATATATTTTATTTATATATCTAGGTATAAATATAGATTTATTTTATAATATATATATATATATATATATATATATATATATATATATATATATATATATAATAAAATAAATATATATTTCTTATATATATTTTATTTACATATCTAGCTATAAATATATATTTTATTATATATATATATATATATATATATATATATATATATATATATATATATATATATATAATAAAATAAATATATATTTCTTATATATATTTTATTTATATATCTAGCTATATATATATATATATATATATATATATATATATATAAATAAATGATAAATGGGTTGTACTTGTATAGCGTTTTTCTACCTTCAAGGTACTCAAAGCGCTTTGACACTACTTCCACATTTACCCATTCACACACACATTCACACACTGATGGAGGGAGCTGCCATGCAAGGCGCTAACCAGCACCCATCAGGAGCAAGGGTGAAGTGTCTTGCTCAGGACACAACGGACATGACGAGGTTGGTACTAGGTGGGGATTGAAGCAGGGACCCTCGGGTCGCGCACGGCCATTCTTCCACTGCGCCACGCCGTATATATATATATATATATATATATATATATATAATAAAATAAATATATATTTCTTATATATATTTTATTTATATATCTAGCTATAAATATATATTTTATTATATATATATATATATATATATATATATATATATATATATATATAATAAAAGAAATATATAGTTCTTATATTTTATTTATATATCTAGCTATAAATATATATTTCTTTTATTATATATATATATATATATATATATATATATATATAATAAAAGAAATATATACTTCTTATATATATTTTATTTATATATCTAGCTATAAATATATATATATATATATATATATATATATATATAAAAGAAATATATATTTCTTATATATATTTTATTTATATATCTAGCTATAAATATATATTTTATTATACATATATACATTATATATATATATATATATATATATATATATATATAATAAAAGAAATATATATTTCTTATATATATTTTATTTATATATCTAGCTATAAATATATATTTCTTTTATTATATATATATATATATATATATAATAAAATAAATATATATTTCTTATATATTTTTTTTTTATACATCTAGCTATAAATATATATTTTATTATATATATATATATATATATATATATATATATATATATATATATATATATATATATATATACACACATATATAATAAAAGAAATATATATTTCTTATATATATTTTATTTATATATCTAGCTATAATATATATATATATATATATATATATATATATATATATATGAAATACTTGACTTGGTGAATTCTAGCTGTAAATATACTACTCCCCTCTTAACCACGCCCCCCGCTACCACCCCCCCACCCCCCACCTCCCGAAATCGGAGGTCTCAAGGTTGGCAAGTATGTTGTATCGGGACAACCCTACATTATTAAAGCTAAAGAAAAAAACACATAATGAAAGACAGACAACATTGTTGTCAGCGAGATGTCATTAATTCCTCTTTAGAGCGGATTGTTAATGACTTGAAAATAACCTTGGGCTGTTTCACAAATGTGCAGAGAGCGTCGGCGTGCAGGAAGTCACTGAGTCGCAGTAAAACTTTTATGGCAGCGCTGACCTCCGCCAAGGCGATGAATGATGTGCTAATGATTGACCGTTCCTGTCGGGCCCGAGTGAGGGGCCTCGGTCTCAACACGCCGCCGCCCAGCACCTGTTACGCAACGCAGATGCGGCGACTCTGCGGAAACGGATCAGGTGACATCACCATTGCAACCTTAAAGTCAGGAGCTTCTCCAGCGTTTCCGTGTTTCCAAAACATGCTGACGATCACGTGGGCCGCTCCAACCAATCAGTGTCACCTGCTTGTTAAAAATAAACTTTTTTTCCCTTCAAAATCTGACAATACTCGTAATATTTCAACTAAACAAAATGTGTCTAAGGCAACTTCATTTTACTTTTTCACATGATGAATTATTTGAGTAACAGGACTGAAAGTAACAGGGCTGAGTTTTTAGCATAGAATTAGCAAATAGCCCATTTATGCTAACAGCAGTTGACACCATGGGCCTGATCTACTAAGATCCAAATACAGTGGAACCTCAATTTACAAACCCTTCTATTTGCTAACTTTTCGACGTACAAACTTTTCGATGGCACCAAATACGCGTGTCTCCGTGCACGATCGCTTCACTCTATGAGGGGCCGTTAGGGACATTATTCAGAATTACCTCTTACATACACTACTGAAATGCTCTCAGTAGTGTTTATAAGAGTGTTTCAGTAGTGTATGTAAGAGTGTTTTAGTAGTGTTTATAAGAGTGTTTCAGTAGTATTTATAAGAGCATTTCGGTAGTGTATGTAAGAGCATTTCAGTAGTGTTTATAAGAGTGTTTCAGTAGTGTGTATAAAAGAAAAACATTTCAGTTGTTTATGTGAGAGCATTTCAGTAGTGTTTATAAGAGTGTTTCAGTAGTGTGTATAAAAGAAAAACATTTCAGTTGTTTATGTGAGAGCATTTCAGTAGTGTATGTAAGAGCATTTCAGTAGTGTTTATAAGAGTGTTTCAGTAGTGTGTATAAAAGAAAAACATTTCAGTAGTGTATGTAAGAGCATTTCAGTAGTGTTTATAAGAGTGTTTCAGTAGTGTGTATAAAAGAAAAACATTTCAGTTGTTTATGTGAGAGCATTTCAGTAGTGTTTATAAGAGTGTTTCAGTAGTGTGTATAAAAGAAAAAGATTTCAGTTGTTTGTGTGAGAGCATTTCAGTAGTGTATGTAAGAGCATTTCAGTAGTGTTTATAAGAGTGTTTCAGTAGTGTGTATAAAAGAAAAACATTTCAGTAGTGTATGTAAGAGCATTTCAGTAGTGTTTATAAGAGTGTTTCAGTAGTGTGTATAAAAGAAAAAGATTTCAGTTGTTTGTGTGAGAGCATTTCAGTAGTGTATGTAAGAGGTAATTCTGAATAATGTCCCTAACGGCCCCTCATATCACTCAGTCTGCTCGTATCCAAGAGATTGAGGAAGCGGGCTTCGTACCACAGCAAGTTTTCAACCGTGATGAGAACGGAAGTTCCTGGAAAAAGATGCCAACGCTAAGATTTATTTCACAGCGGAGGAGAAGGCTACCTCTCGTTCAGCGGCACCTCTTCCGAGAGCACGTCCACCTGTTCTCCTTTTGTCAGCTCTTCCTTTGCGGGTATTAATGTACCATAAGTGGATTTTACTTTTTAAACGATTATTATTGTAGCAATATGGTTGTTAAAATTAAAGATTTTTGTGATTTCTGATTATTTGTGAGGGCACCAAAGGGACATTTGTGTATGTGCGCATTTTGGCAGAGCAGAGCATACAGCACAGTTTAGCTTGTCGTTGTTGATGTTTTGGCTTGTTAATAAAGAGATAGGTAATTCATCTATTTATTTAATATACAGTAAGGTATAGCCCTTTTTATTGCGTTAAAAGTAGAGATGTCCAATAATCAGGGGCGCCGAAAAGAGGGGATAAAGTAGACGGATTCTAGGGGCCCATGATGGAGGGGGGCCCAGAGAGGAGCCTAATGATGATGAAATTATAATACAGAAAAAATAATGACACTGTGTTGGGGGCCCTGTAAAGATTCTTTTCATGGGGCCCAAAATCCCTAGCGGCGCCCCTGCCAATAATATCGGAGTGCCGATATTATCGGCCGATAAATGCTTTAAAATGTAATATCGGAAATGATCGGTATCGGTTTCAAAAAGTAAAATGTATGACTTTTTAAAAGGCCGCTGTGTACACGGACGTAGGGAGAAGTACAGAGCGCCAATAAACCTTAAAGGCACTGCCAGTCACAAAATATGTACGGCTTTTCACACACACAAGTGAATGCCATGCATACTTGGTCAACAGCCATACAGGTCACACTGAGGGTGGCCGTATAAACAACTTTAACACTGTTACAAATATGCGCCACACTGTGAACCCACACCAAACAAGAATGACAAACAAATTTCGGGAGAACATCCGCACCGTAACACAACATAAACACAACAGAACAAATACCCAGAAGCCCTCGCAGCACTAACTCTTCCGGGACGCTACACCCCCTGCTACCCCGCACCCCTCCAATAACCTCGCCCACCTCAACCTCCTCATGCTCTCTCAGGGAGAGCATGTCCCAAATTCCAAGCTGCTGTTTTGAGGCATGTTAAAAAAAAATAATGCACTTTGTGACTTCAATAATAAACATGGCAGTGCCATGTTGGCATTTTTTTTCTCCATAACTTGAGTTGATTTATTTTGTAAAACCTTGTTACATTGTTTAATGCATCCAGCGGGGGCATCACAACAAAATTAGGCATAATAATGTGTTCATTCCACGACTGTTCGCTTGATATCGGAATCGGTAATTAGGAGTTGGACAATATCGGAATATCGGCAAAAAAGCCATTATCGGACATCTCTAGTTAAAAGTGTACAAACCTTCACTAAAATATGGACTTTTGTCGTGGCTGGAACCAATTATTCATATTTACATTGTTTCTTATGGAGAAATTTGTTTCGCTATACAAACTTTTCAATTTACAAACCTTGTTCAAGAACCCATTAAGCTGGTAAATCGAGGTTCCACTGTACCAGCAATAAACAGCATGTGCAGACAATAAAAATGTGTGTTGTATTACTGGGCGTGTTGCGTGTGATCTACTAAGACTAAGCCTTGTTTAAATGAGTTTGTTGCGTGTACTGTGCAGCTTTGAACGCGGGGACACTCGATCATTCACTGCCCATTCATGTTGTCATGCCTATCTGTGGCGTTTTCCTGTGTTTTCAAACATGCAGGAGACATGTACCGTATTTTCCGCACTATAAGGCGCACCTAAAAACCACAAATTTTCTCAAAAGCTGACAGTGCGCCTTATAACCCGGTGCGCTTTATATATGGATTAATATTAAGATTCATTTTCATAAAGTTTCGGTCTCGCAACTACGGTAAACAGCCGCCATCTTTTTTCCCCGTAGAAGAGGAAGTGCTTCTTCTTCTACGCAAGCAACCGCCAAGGTAAGCACCCGCCCCCATAGAAGAGGAAGCGCTTCTTCTTCTACTGTAAGCAACCACCCGCCCGCGTAGAAGAAGAAGAAGCGCGCGGATATTACCGTACGTTTCATTTCCTTTGTGTGTTTACATCTGTAAAGACCACAAAATGGCTCCTACTAAGCGACAGGGATCCGGTTCATGAAAAGACGCAATCTCTCCATCCGCACACAGACTACTATTTCACAGCAACTGCCTAAAGACTTTCAAGAAAAGCTGGCTACTTTCCGTGCATATTGTAAAAACAAGATAGCTGAAAAAAAGATCCGGCCAGAGAACATTATCAACATGGACGAGGTTCCACTGACTTTTGATATTCCTGTGAACCGCACTGTGGATACAACGGGAGCACGTACGGTGAATATTCGCACCACAGGGAATGAGAAGTCATCCTTCACTGTGGTTCTAGCTTGCCATGCTAATGGCCAGAAACTTCCACCCATGGTGATATTCAAAAGGAAGACCTTGCCAAAAGAGACCTTTCCAGCCGGCGTCATCATAAAAGCTAACTCGAAGGGATGGATGGATGAAGAAAAGATGAGCGAGTGGTTAAGGGAAGTTTACGCGAAGAGGCCGGGTGGCTTTTTTCACGCAGCTCCGTCCATGTTGATATACGACTCCATGCGCGCCCACATCACGCTGGTTTTTAATATATTATTAAAGTTTGACTGACCTATCTGACTGTTTTTTTGACATTCCTTTAGCGCAGTTAGATGCGGCTTATAACACGGGGCGTCTTATAGGTGGACAAAGTTTTGAAAAATGCCGTTCATTGAAGGCGCGGCTTATAACCCAGGGCGCCTTATGGTGCGGAAAATACGGTACCACTTTTTGGGGCATTTCAGAAGCAGGCTTGTGATGCATCTACAATGGAAAGCACTTTTTACATATATAGCAAGACGTTTTGACATAGGAGATATGTTAATCTGTACCAAAAAACTAACGTCATTTAGAGAAAAAGCACGGGCAGACACCAAAACGAATCAATTGAATTCATTTTAATCAGCCCCTTAAGTCATGCAGCAGCTACAAAATTATAAAATGATATTGCTGATTAATAATAATAATAATAATACATTTTATTTATAAGGAGCCTTTCTGGGCACTCAAGGACACCGTACAAAATCACAACAATAAAATCAAATTGGATAAAAAAAACAACAACATTAGACAGTATTTCTAATATTTTCATTTTTGGCAGTCCATATGTTGACAAACACACGTAGAATTGTATATTTACAGCTAGAATTCACCAAGTCAAGTATTTCATATATATATATATATATATATATATATTATATATATATATATATATATATATTTATAGCTAGATATATAAATAAAATATATATAAGAAATATATATATAAGAAGTATATATTTCTTTTATTATATATATATATATATATATATATATATATATATATATATATAATAAAATATATATTTATAGCTAGATATATAAATAAAATATATATAAGAAATATATATTTCTTTTATTATATATATATATATATATATAATAAAATATATATTTATAGCTAGATATATAAATAAAATATATATATAAGAAATATATATTTATTTTATTATATATATATATATATATATATAAAATAAAATAAATATATATTTATAGCTAGATATATAAATAAAATATATATATATATATATATATATATATATATATATATATATATATATATATATATATATGTATGTATATATATATATATATATATATATATATATATATATATATATATATATATATATATATATATATATATATATATAAATAAAAGAAATACTTGAATTTCAGTGTTCATTTATTAACACATATACACACACATAACACTCATCTACTCATTGTTGAGTTCAGGGTTGAATTGTCCATCCTTGTTCTATTCTCTGTCACTATTTTTCTAACCATGCTGAACACCCTCTCTGATGATGCATTGCTGTGTGGCACGCACAAAAGTGCTTTCATCAAGTGCACTAGGTGGCAGTATTGTCCTGTTTAAGAGTGTCACAACATTGCTGTTTACGGCAGACGAACTGCTTTACGGTAGACGAAAACGTGACTGCTGTTGTTGTGTGTCGTTACCGCGCTGGGAGGACGTTAATGAAACTGCCTAACAATAAACCCACACAAGAAACCAAGAACTCGCCCTCCATCATTCTACAGTTGTAATGATTGGGCAGGCACGTTGTTTATATTGTGGGAAAGCGGACTCAGGTCCGCATGGAGCTGGCGGGGACTTGGCCTCCAGCTCCGCCTGAATTTCGGGAGATTTTAGGGAGAAAATTTGTCCCGGGAGGTTTTCGGGAGAGGCGCTGAATTTCGGGAGTCTCCCGGAAAATTCGGGAGGGTTGGCAAGTATGCACTGCGTGTGCGAAATAATTGTGTTTGCATTTTCTTTACCCAGTATTGTGGGCGTTCTGATGATCAGCTTATAGTCTGCATATTCATGAAGACACACACGCTAAATGGATTGCACTTCTTATTCTGCTCACTAAGGAGACGCAATTCCCTGCGCACAAGTTTGCGTTTTAGGGCACGCAAACTTGAGGCAATAAGCGCATTAAACAAAAAAAAAGTGTTTAAAAAAAAAGTCATTACGGTAGCAGGTCTCTGCTGAGATTTTAAACCGCCAATCCTAATTTACTTTTGGCCAGCAGAGGATATGGATAATGCAACTTCCTGTGGACCATGTGACTGATTAATGTGTTAGGGTAAAAGGACTCAGGGAAAACTCATTTAAATGGGAATTTTAACTAAATAGTTGTTGCTATTTAAAATAAGGAGTAGGGATGTCCGATATTGGCTTTTTGCCGATATTCCGATATTGTCCAATTCTTTAATTACCGATATCAACCGATACCGATATATACAGTCGTGGAATTAACACATTATTATGCCTAATTTGGACAACCAGGTATGGTGAAGATTTTTTTTAAATTAATAAAATAAAATAAGATAAATACATTAAAAACATTTTCTTGAATAAAAAAGAAAGTAAAACAATAGCAAAACAGTTGCATAGAAACATAATCAGCACCCATGGCAACGAGGAACGCACACAGGGGTGCTGAAACAGAAACAAGGGAATCCTAAATTTAAACAAAACATGATCTGGGATACGGATCATCACAAAATGTTTGTTTTATTACGGTTAGTTTTATATGTTTAGCACCTAGCAATGCATGCATACTGCATGTGGCACTTTAGGATTTATTTAAATGAAAAGTGCTTTGCAAATAAAATCTATTATTAGGGATGTACGATAATGGCTTTTTGCCGATATCCGATATTGTACAATTCTTTAATTACCGATACCGATATCAATCGATACTGATATATACAGTCGTAGAATCAACACATTATTATGCCTAATTTGGACAACCAGGTATGGTGAAGATTTTTTAAAAATTAATAAAATAAAATAAGATAAATACATTAAAAACATTTTCTTGAATAAAAAAAAAAAGTAAAACAATAGCAAAACAGTTACATAGAAACATAATCAGCACCCATGGCAACGAGGAACGCACACAGGGGTGCTGAAACAGAAACAAGGGAATCCTAAATTCAAACAAAACATGATCTGGGCTACGGATCATCACAAAATGTTTGTTTTATTATGGTTTATTATGGTTAGTTTATATGTTTAGCACCTAGCAATGCATGCATACTGCATGTGGCACTTTAGGATTTATTTAAATGAAAAGTGCTTAGCAAATAAAATCTATTATTAGGGATGTACGATAATGGCTTTTTGCCGATATCCGATATTCCGATATTGTCCAATTCTTTAATTACCGACAGGGCCGGCCCGTGGCATAGGCCGTATAGGCAAATGCTAAGGGCGCCGTCCATCAGGGGGCGCCACGCCAGTGCCACAAATGTTGGAGAAAAAAATAATAATAATAAAAAGTTGTTACTATTATTTCTAAATACAAAAAATAATCCCACGTTAATTAAAATCCAAAGTAAAGCCTATTTAATAGAAATATTATTTGTTACAACATTACGCCCCCCCTCCACCCCCCGCACGGTGCGCCCCCTCCCTTCCCGTATCATGACTCTTTTTGGACGTCACCACATCAAAAAATCAACACAAGATGTCAAAACGGCCAAAACTGTCAGGTGCCCAGGGAAGAAAAAAGAGAAAAGAAGAGGAGAAACGAGAAAAGACAGAGGTAGCAGGTAGGTAACGTTAGCCTACATGAAATTATTTGTCTGTTACAGAATGTGATAGTAACCTGGCTTTTTAGCATTAAGCTAATGTTACATGATTCGGCAATTGCTAATCAATAAATAGCGAGTTCTGTTTTAACGTCGGGTTAATATTGTGGAGGGGGCTAAATTGTTATGGAAAATAATAATGTAACGTTAGGTAATTACAGTACTCCCACCTTACATTCCTCAGGGACATTTGTATTAGATCTTTTAAGCAGGTGTTTTTTGTTTACATTGTTATTGCCTTCTGGTTAGCTGATGTTTGCCCTGCAGGTAATAGTCACTTTTCCACCCCTTTATATATTAGGTATAGTTGTAAGTAAAAAAAAAAGGTCAAAGACAAAGCTATTCGGGTTCTTGTGAGTATATACACTTCACTGCCGATGTGGGGGGGCGCCACCTAAAATCTTGCCTAGGGCGCCAGATTGGTTAGGGCCGGGCCTGATTACCGATATCAACCGATACTGATATATACAGTCGTGGAATTAACACATTATTATGCCTAATTTGGACAACCAGGTATGGTGAAGATAAGGTCCTTTTTTAAAGTATTAATACAATAAAATAAGATAAATAAATTTAAAATATTTTCTTGAATAAAAAAAGAAAGTAAAACAATATAAAAAACAGTTACATAGAAACTAGTAATTAATGAAAATGAGTAAAATTAAGTGTTAAAGGTTAGTACTATTAGTGGACCAATCATGTGTGCTTACGGACTGTATCCCTTGCAGACTGTATTGATATATATTGATATATAATGTAGGAACCACAATATTAATAACAGAAAGAAACAAGAAATAAAATAAAATAAAATAATAAAATAAGATAAAAAATAAAATAAAATAAAATAATAAAATAAGATAAATAAATTAAAAATATTTTCTTGAATAAAAAAGAAAGTAAAACAATATAAAAACAGTTACATAGAAACTAGTAATGAATGAAAATGAGTAAAATTAAGAGTTAAAGGTTAGTACTATTAGTGGACCAATCATGTGTGCTTACGGACTGTATCCCTTGCAGACTGTATTGATATATATTGATATATAATGTAGGAACCACAATATTAATAACAAAGAAACAAGAAATAAAATAAAATAAAATAATAAAATAAGATAAAAAATAAAATAAAATAAAATAATAAAATAAGATAAATAAATTAAAAATATTTTCTTGAATAAAAAAGAAAGTAAAACAATATAAAAACAGTTACATAGAAACTAGTAATGAATGAAAATGAGTAAAATGAAGTGTTAAAGGTTAGTACTATTAGTGGACCAGCAGCACGCACAATCATGTGTGCTTACGGACTGTATCCCTTGCAGACTGTATTGATATATATTGATATATAATGTAGGAACCACAATATTAATAACAGAAAGAAACAAGAAATAAAATAAAATAAAATAAAATAATAAAATAAGATAAATAAATTAAAAATATTTTCTTTAATAAAAAAGAAAGTAAAACAATATAAAAACAGTTACATAGAAACTAGTAATGAATGAAAATGAGTAAAATGAAGTGTTAAAGGTTAGTACTATTAGTGGACCAATCATGTGTGCTTACGGACTGTATCCCTTGCAGACTGTATTGATATATATTGATATATAATGTAGGAACCACAATATTAATAACAGAAAGAAACAACCCTTTTGTGTGAATGAGTGTGAATGGGGGAGGGAGGTTGTTTGGGTTGGTGCACTAATTGTAAGTGTATCTTGTGTTTTTTATGTTGATTTAATTAAAAAAAAATTAATTAAAAAAAATTTTATTAAAAAAAAATTATACCGATAACAAAAAATACGATACCGATAATTTCCGATATTACATTTTAAAGCATTTATCGGCCGATAATATCGGACATCTCTAATAAAGAGTAATACAAATATATAGAAAGTATAACATTTCTGAATGCATACCTGCCAACTTTTGAAATCAGAAAAACCTAGTAGCCAGGGTCCAAGGGCCGCAGGCCCCGGTAGGTCCAGGACAAAGTCCTGGTGGAGGGTTCAGGGCTTCGCCCCCCGACGCAAAATGATTATTAGCATTCAGACAGGTTAAAATGTTGCTAAAACCATCACTTTTCTATCAGTCACAGTGACTTTTCAAAACAAAAATATTACAGCAAAAATCATATGGGTTGATTGACATGTTTATTCTGTAAGCTAACTTCAATAGTTTGAAATTATTTTGACAGTTAATGCCAGTTATCCTGTCAACCTTTCACAAGACTTCAATTTGTTAATTGAAAGTATAAACACTTTTTACAGTAAACAAATGGTAAAACAGTACTAAACAATTCCAATTAAAAAAAAAATTGGTGTCATTATTAACTTTCTGTCCAAGCTTGTATAATCTACTGCCTTGTTCAATTGTAAAAAATATTCTGTGCCTAAAATTCACATTTCTATCACAATTATCATACTGTAAACATGGTAAGCTAACTTCATTAAAATTAATAGTCCTGTCAATAGCATGGAATTACAATTCAAATGTAGTTTTTTTGTAAGCCTTTCAAAAGAATTCAAAATATGAAAAATGAATGAAAATTAATTGAAGCCATCAGACACTTGAAAAGTGGCACATCACATCTCTAATGTAATCATTTGAACTTTTCAACAGAAATAGCACTGCAAAAATATTAAGGACATACTTCTGTATTTTGGTAGTTATGCTGTCAACATTTAACAAGATTTCTTCAACTTGGACTTGAAAGCATAAATAGTATAAACACTTTTAACAGTATGTCGTGCTGTGAAATACAGCCGACAGGATTGCGCACCAAACACGAAGCAAGGCCAAAGCGCATGCACGTGCAGGAGAACAAAGGACTTCTTTCATTTAAGGTTTGTGATAAACCATCAAACTCATTCGTTAAAAGGACTCTATAGTAATATAAAGCGCATTTTTCTGGACATTATCATGCAAGAAAAGTTTATTTTTGGGACCGCGATCACCGCGTAATGATTTTTAAAGGTTGCATTACAAACATTTAACTGTCCCATGTGCGATTGGAAATCCATGCTCAATTATTGCCTCCGTAAATAAAACTTCGGCATTTATCACATCCAAAGAATCTGTTTGGGCGACGAAAAACGTTGAAAGTTTTCCACTTGTATCGCTAGCAACGGCATTAGACTTGTGTTTTTTTGTCCCAACGTGGTCTTTTACATCGCTAATTCCTCCGTGTCCGATCGAAAAATCTTGTCTGCACAAGGTGCAATTCGCGTAGTTTTCACCCTTTTTTTTTTTTTTATTAATGAAAAACCGTATTTTTTTATCACTGCAACCGTAACCCGGAATAGGTTGATGAAAACCGTACGAATTACGGGAAAACCGGAGTAGTTGGCAGGTATGTGAATGATTTAATTCACTACATTTCATGCTTTTTCCAGTAGTTTAAATACATCTTTTGAATTGTCTTTATTATATAAGCAACCAGATCTATGTGCAAGACACTTTGCTTAATAAAAAAAAAAAAGTATTTTATCATGAATTAAGGAAAGACTGTCAAGAGAAATAATCCGCTCCAGGGTCAAACTGAGAAGCTGGAAGAGACTGAGTAGGGTTATGTTAACGAGCCTTGCTCGTTGTTGACATTCCTTGGAGAACATGCTGGTTCTAAAACAGACCCCGACGCACGTTATCACGTTCTGGCCATCAGAACCATGCAGGTGAGATGGTTAAAGAAGGCCGCCGCATTCCAGCTGTGCAGACATGTCCACGCGCGTGACGACAACAAGGCGCCGCACGGAACACGCACACCTCTGTTTGGGTCAAAACAGGGTCGGACCTTGTCAGCTCTTGTAAAGCTGGTTTGTTGGCGGATGTTCTTTGTGCCAGCTGGGTGTGGTCTATTTGCTGGTGTGTCAACCGTACACAGGGCTGATGAAGGTCCAAACAGCCTGGCGCTGTTTAGCAATCACACGGTAATCTGATCTGCTGGTGGGCTGCTTGTGACAACAAGCCAGTACTTGAACATCCACAACCTCCTCAAGAGTGGAAAAGTGCATCATTTGACTTCCACCACTGTTTGTTCACATCCATTTTAGCAAATATAAAGTGGCACCTGCGCATATATACCGTATTTTCCGCACTATAAGGCGCACCTTAAACCATACTTGCCAACCCTCCCGAATTTTCCGGGAGACTCCCGAAATTCAGCGCCTCTCCCGAAAACCTCCCGGAACAAATATTCTCCCGAAAATCTCCCGATTTTCAGCCGGAGCTGGAGGCCACGCCCCCTCCAGCTTCATGCAGACTTGAGTGAGGACAGCCTTTTTTCAGGACAACAGGGTGACAAGAACTAAATCATCCAGACTAGAGATAAATTGTATTATTATGTTTATCTTACCTAAAAATAAATATATTTATTAATTAAAAAAAAAAAAACTAAATACATTTTTACTATATTTTGCTAAAAACATCAAAATTAATTGTATTTTTATTTTTATTTTTTCTGACTCCTTATTACATCCAGCCATAGAATTATACCGGTACATTAAAATAAACATATTTGAAATAATTAATTTGAAATTATCATAATAATTCATTTAAAATGACAATATTTAATTATTAAAATAATTGCTTGTTTATCAACAACTTTAGCATTTTATTCATTACATTTTGAAGCTCTCAGAAGCCAAGTTATGTTATATTAATGTTATATTTATGCAAGTTTGAAGTATCAATTATCTAAACACAGTTTTGTTTGCATATTTTCAGGATGTATATATATATATATATATATATATATAAACACACAGGTAAAAGCCAGTAAATTAGAATATTTTGAAAAACTTGATTTATTTCAGTAATTGCATTCAAAAGGTGTAACTTGTACATTATATTTATTCATTGCACACAGACTGATGCATTCAAATGTTTATTTCATTTAATTTTGATGATTTGAAGTGGCAACAAATGAAAATCCAAAATTCCGTGTGTCACAAAATTAGAATATTACTTAAGGCTAATACAAAAAAGGGATTTTTAGAAATGTTGGCCAACTGAAAAGTATGAAAATGAAAAATATGAGCATGTACAATACTCAATACTTGGTTGGAGCTCCTTTTGCCTCAATTACTGCGTTAATGCGGCGTGGCATGGAGTCGATGAGTTTCTGGCACTGCTCAGGTGTTATGAGAGCCCAGGTTGCTCTGATAGTGGCCTTCAACTCTTCTGCGTTTTTGGGTCTGGCATTCTGCATCTTCCTTTTCACAATACCCCACAGATTTTCTATGGGGCTAAGGTCAGGGGAGTTGGCGGGCCAATTTAGAACAGAAATACCATGGTCCGTAAACCAGGCACGGGTAGATTTTGCGCTGTGTGCAGGCGCCAAGTCCTGTTGGAACTTGAAATCTCCATCTCCATAGAGCAGGTCAGCAGCAGGAAGCATGAAGTGCTCTAAAACTTGCTGGTAGACGGCTGCGTTGACCCTGGATCTCAGGAAACAGAGTGGACCGACACCAGCAGATGACATGGCACCCCAAACCATCACTGATGGTGGAAACTTTACACTAGACTTCAGGCAACGTGGATCCTGTGCCTCTCCTGTCTTCCTCCAGACTCTGGGACCTCGATTTCCAAAGGAAATGCAAAATTTGCATGGTTGGGTGATGGTTTGGGGTGCCATGTCATCTGCTGGTGTCGGTCCACTCTGTTTCCTGAGATCCAGGGTCAACGCAGCCGTCTACCAGCAAGTTTTAGAGCACTTCATGCTTCCTGCTGCTGACCTGCTCTATGGAGATGGAGATTTCAAGTTCCAACAGGACTTGGCGCCTGCACACAGCGCAAAATCTACCCGTGCCTGGTTTACGGACCATGGTATTTCTGTTCTAAATTGGCCCGCCAACTCCCCTGACCTTAGCCCCATAGAAAATCTGTGGGGTATTGTGAAAAGGAAGATGCAGAATGCCAGACCCAAAAACGCAGAAGAGTTGAAGGCCACTATCAGAGCAACCTGGGCTCTCATAACACCTGAGCAGTGCCAGAAACTCATCGACTCCATGCCACGCCGCATTAACGCAGTAATTGAGGCAAAAGGAGCTCCAACCAAGTATTGAGTATTGTACATGCTCATATTTTTCATTTTCATACTTTTCAGTTGGCCAACATTTCTAAAAATCCCTTTTTTGTATTAGCCTTAAGTAATATTCTAATTTTGTGACACACGGAATTTTGGATTTTCATTTGTTGCCACTTCAAATCATCAAAATTAAATGAAATAAACATTTGAATGCATCAGTCTGTGTGCAATGAATAAATATAATGTACAAGTTACACCTTTTGAATGCAATTACTGAAATAAATCAAGTTTTTCAAAATATTCTAATTTACTGGCTTTTACCTGTGTATATATATATATATATATATATATATATATATATATATATATATATATATATATATATATATGTATGAAATACTTGACTTGGTGAATTCTAGCTGTCAATATACTCCTCCCCTCTTAACCACGCCCCCAACCACGCCCCGCTCCACCCCCGACAACGCCCCCACGCCCCACCTCCCGAAATCGGAGGTCTCAAGGTTGGCAAGTATGCCTTAAACCCTCCAATTTTGTCAAAAGCTGACAGTGCGCCTTATAATCCGGTGCGCCTTATACAAACCCCGTTTCCATATGAGTTGGGAAATTGTGTTAGATGTAAATATAAACGGAATACAATGAATTGCAAATCCTTTTCAACCCATATTCAATTGAATGCACTACAAAGACAACATATTTGATGTTCAAACTCATAAACTTAATTTTTTTTTGCAAATAATAATTAACTTAGAATTTCATGGCTGCAACACGTGCCAAAGTAGGCATGTTCACCACTGTGTTACATGGCCTTTCCTTTTAACAACACTCAGTAAACGTTTGGAAACTGAGGAGACACATTTTTTTAGCTTCTCAGGTGGAATTCTTTCCCATTCTTACTTGATGTACAGCTTAAGTTGTTCAACAGTCCGGGGGTCTCCGTTGTGCTATTTTAGGCTTCATAATGCGCCACACATTTTCAATGGGAGACAGGTCTGGACTACAGGCAGGCCGGTCTAGTACCCGCACTCTTTTACTATGAAGCCATGTTGATGTAACAACGTGGCTTGGCATTGTTTTGCTGAAATAAGCAGGGGCGTCCATGGTAACGTTGCTTGGATGGCAACATATGTTGCTCCAAAACCTGTATGTACCTTTCAGCATTAATGGCGCCTTCACAGATGTGTAAGTTACCCATGTCTCGGGCACTAATACACCCCCATACCATCACACATACTGGCTTTTACACTTTGCGCCTATAACAATCCGGATGGTTATTTTCCTCTCACGACGTCCACAGTTTCCAAAAACTATTTGAAATGTGGACTCGTCAGACCACAGAACACTTTTCCACTTTGTATCAGTCCATCTTAGATGAGCTCAGGCCCAGCGAAGCCGACGGCGTTTCTGGGTGTGGTTGATAAAACGGTTTTCGCCTTGCATAGGAGAGTTTTAACTCGCACTTACAGATGTAGCGACCGACTGTAGTTACTGACAGTGGGTTTCTGAAGTGTTCCTGGGCCCATGTGGTGATATCCTTTACACACTGATGTCGCTTGTTGATGCAGTACAGCCTGAGGGATCAAAGTTCACGGGCTTAGCTGCTTACGTGCAGTGATTTCTCCAGATTCGCTGAACCCTTTGATGATATCAACCGCTCCCCTCCAACCACGCATCGGGATGCTCGAATAATGAGCTCCACTGCCATGGTAAACACCAGTGGAGAGATGGTGCAGCCCGCCATTATGCCTATCTCGAGGTGCTGCCAGGCAGTTGTACTGGCCTGTGCTGTGATGCAGAACTGGAGGTCCTGGAAGTAGGCTTTGACCATCCTTGTGATGCCCTCAGGGACTTGGAAGAAGTTGAACGCTGTCCATAGAATCTCATGAGGCACTGACCCGAAGACTAGATCTAAGAAAACCACATGCAGGTCTTTCTTCTCCTTCTTGGCCGTCTGTATCTGGTGCTAGATGACATTTGCGTGTTCCAGACATCCGGAGAAACCGCCTATCCCTGCCTTCTGCACTGAGGTGTCGACAAAGTTGTTCTTCAGCAAGAATACTGAGAGCCTCCGGGCCACAACACTGAATAATATTTTTCCTTCCACATTCAGAAGACTGATCTGGCGGAACTGGTCGGTGGTTGAGGAATTCTTCTCTTTGGGAATCAGGATCCCTCCTGCCCTTCGCCATGCCTTTGGTATAATTCCTTTTTCCCAAGCCACTTCCACTGGAGTGTTCTTATAGAGCCCATATGGAACGCTGTTGGGTCCAGTGGCCGAGGTTGTTCTTGCCCACTTTACAGTGCTCTCAACTTCTCTCCATGTGGGGGGCCTCATTTCGAACTGGTGCTCAGGTGGTTGGATTGGTGGCATGTCATCTAGAATTCTGGCTAGCACATGCCTCTGGCTGTCGGAGTAGGTCTTCCTCAGGTGCTCCTCTAGTTCCCTTATGGGTACTTTGAGGATCCCAGTTTTCTCCTTGACTAAGAGGTGTTTGACAAACTTGTAGGGATCTCTGTAGAAGGCACTCTTTCTTCTTATGTTGCTTTCTCGGGCATTCTGCTCTTCGCAGTGTTGCAAGACGCTGCTTGATGTCGCCCTGTAGTGCTTCAAGTCCTTTCCACTTCTGTGGCCTTTTTCCACTGCTTTCTCAGGCACCTTCTTTCTTTCACAAGTCTTTCAATCTCTTGTTGTCTCCCGGACTTCAGAGGGGCTGACGGTTCCGTCTGTGTCCTAAGGTTCTTACTTTTCACCCCAAGTCTCTCCACTCCATAGCTGTAAATTATCTCTCCAATCTTGTCCAGCTTTCTTTCCACGCACCCTTTCAGACCTTCTAAAAGATGGACAAGGTCTGTGTCGGTGGTTTCCCACTACTTTTTCTGGCAGGATTTAGGCCACAAGATTTGAGGCTTCCGTCCATTCATCTTCCTCTCTACTGCTGTCTGTGGCTGAGTGGGCTCTGGACTGACGCTGAGCATCGGCTCCCCACAGGGCTGTGTGCTGAGCCCCCTCCTCTACTGCCTTTACACCCATGACTGCAGTCCGGCCCACAGTGACAACCTTACCGTCAAGTTTGCCGACGATACCACAGTGGTCGGGCTCATCTCCAGGGGTGACGAGGCTGCCTACAGAGAGGAGGTCCTGAAGCTGACGGCCTGGTCTTCGGAGAACAACCTCGCTCTCAACACCAGCAAGACCAGAGAGATCATCGTCGACTTCAGGAGGAGCAGCACCGACCCTGCCCCCCTCTACATCAACGGCGAGCGTGTAGAGAGGGTCCACACCTTCAGGTACCTTGGAGTCCACATCTCTAATGACTTCTCCTGGACAGTCAACACCACATCAATCATCAAGAAGGCTCAGCAGCGGCTACACTTCCTTAGAGTCCTCGGGAAGTACAACCTGAAGCCTGACCTGCTGCTGACCTTCTACCGCTCGTCCATCGAGAGCCTGCTGACCTACTGTATTACGGTATGGTACGGCAGCTGCACTGCAGCAGACAGGGAGAGGCTGCAAAGAGTGGTCAAGACGGCTCAGAAGATCATCGGCCGCCCTCTCCCCTCTCTGACGGACATCTACACCTCCCGCTGCCTCAACAGAGCCAGTGCCATCATCAAAGACAGCACCCACCCTGGCTCTGACCTGTTCCACCTGCTGCCCTCTGGGAAGCGCTACAGGTGCATTAAAACCAAAACAAACAGGCTAAAGAACAGCTTCTTCCCCAGGGCCATAACCATCCTGAACGGACTGCCCCATTGTCCCTCATAACTGCCTTCTCTTCGGTGCAATAACCCATTCCACCAACCACCCTGTTTTTGTTTTGTTTTTTCATGTATATATTCATTTCACACCATATTCATTGCACTTCTACATTTTTTAATTTTTTATATATTTGCACATTGTTTTTCTAGCATGCACACATCGCACTGTATGGAATGGCCTCAATCTCGTTACCTTGCGTAATGACAATAAAGCTGATTCTGATTCTGATTCTGACTCACGTCCGTTGGTGGATCTGTGTTTGATTGAGCTTCGTCTGGGGTTGTGATACCCTGTGGACTGTGGTGACTATCCTGCCGCTGGGCTTCACTCGACTGATTTGCCCTACCTCTGAGGAAGTAGTGGTCAATGCAAGGCCCCTCGCTAAGCTCTCTCAGGCACCTTTTCCTGCCCTGATGGATCTTGAGACCCTTCTCTGAAGTAAACTTTTTCCAGCCACAGATGTAGCTTTGTAGCTTGTGTCCTGCCAGTGCCGTTACTCCGTCAACTATCGTGCTGATCATTTGACTCATTGTCGTTTCCGTTCAGGGTCTGTTACTGTGTGGTCTGCCGGTAAGTCATCTTCCGCCCCCCACTCTCGCAGACTCTAGGGGTGTTTTTCCTTTTGAACTTTCCGTAGCAATTGTTGGGTGGATCCAGGTCACTGTGTAGTGAAATGGTCCTGCCAGCAATGGGTAGCTAACCCATGGGGTCTGTTCCCACATGTCAGCAGTCTCTTCAGGCCGTTAACAGGTCTTTCCCAGGGCGTCAGCTGCCCTTTCGCAGCGGTCACTGGTTTTGACACCAGACATCAGGATTCTTGATAGGACTAGTTGTTAAAGGTCCCTAAATATTCAGCAAAACAATTAAATGGGGTTGGAGATGTTCTCTTGGGTGGGGTGGAATTTAATAATAATAATAATAATAATAATAATAACTCGGATTTATATAGCGCTTTTCTAAGTACCCAAAGTCGCTTTACATGTAGAACCCATCAATCATTCACACCTGGTGGTGGTAAGCTACTTTCATAGCCTCAGCTGCCCTGGGGTAGACTGACGGAAGCGTGGCTGCAATTTGCGCCAACGGCCCCTCCGACCACCACCTATCATTCATCATTCAATTCACCGGTGTGAGTGGCACCGGGGGCAAAGGGTGAAGTGTCCCACCCAAGGACACAACGGCAGCGATTTTTTTGGATGGTAAGAAACGGGGAGCGAACCTGCAACCCTCAGGTTTCTGGCACGGTTGCTCTACCCACTACGCCATGCCGCCCCAATTTGGCATCATCATCATGTGGCGCCACCAGTATGACAGTAAATAAAAGGTAAAAAAAGGTAAATATAAGGTAAAACAAAGAATATAGAGAGTAAAATAAGTTAAATAGAAGGTAAATAACGGGTAAAAAAGATGAATAAGAGCTCAAAGTGGTAAATAAAAGGTAACAATGTAAATATAAGGTAAATATAAGGTGAAAGAAAGAACATAGAACGTAAAATAAGTTAAATAGAAGGTAAATAAAAAATGAAATAAATTGAATAAAAAGTACAATAAGGTAAAATAAATGATAAATGGGTTATACTTGTATAGCGCTTTTCTTTCTTTCTTTAGTTTATTTCGAACATGAACACACTTACATCATAATACATCACACAATTTCATATCATTTCATTTTACATCATGCCCGAAAAGGAGCAGGAAGAAGCAAAGCTCATTTAATCCTACCCCTTTCCCACTTCAAAGCGTTTACAAATATATAGAATCATTTACTGACCTTTTTCTATAATAAAATAACATCTATGAATTAGTATACAACAGTTTTGTAATATGTAATTAATTAATTAATTCAGTCATGATTAACATACTGAGATGAAGAATATCTTATTTTCAATAAGTATTTCTCATAATTCTTCTTCTTTGTACTCTGTAAGCACTATTATTTTGAACAACTTCTTAAACTGGATCATATCAGTACAATTTTTAACTTCTTTACTTAATCCAATCCATCATTTAATTCCACATACCGTATTTTCCGCACTATTAGCCGCACCTAAAAACCACAAATTTACTCAAAAGCTGACAGTGCGGCTTATAACCCGGTGCGCTTTATATATGGATTAATATCAAGATTCATTTTCATAAAGTTTAGGTCTCGCAACTACGGTAAACAGCCGCCATCTTTTTTCCCCGTAGAAGAGGAAGTGCTTCTTCTTCTACGCAAGCAACCGCCAAGGTAAGCACCCGCCCCCATAGAAGAGGAAGCGCTTCTTCTTCTACTGTAAGCAACCACCCGCCCCCGTAGAAGAAGAAGAAGCGCGCGGATATTACGTTTCATTTCCTTTGTGTGTTTACATCTGTAAAGACCACAAAATGGCTCCTACTAAGCGACAGGTTTCCGGTTCATGAAAAGACGCAATCTCTCCATCCGCACACGGACTACTATTTCACAGCAACTGCCTAAAGACTTTCAAGAAAAGCTGGCTACTTTCCGTGCATATTGTAAAAACAAGATAGCTGAAAAAAAGATCCGGCCAGAGAACATTATCAACATGGACGAGGTTCCACTGACTTTTGATATTCCTGTGAACCGCACTGTGGATACAACGGGAGCACGTACGGTGAATATTCGCACCACAGGGAATGAGAAGTCGTCCTTCACTGTGGTTCTAGCTTGCCATGCTAATGGCCAGAAACTTCCACCCATGGTGATATTCAAAAGGAAGACCTTGCCAAAAGAGACCTTTCCAGCCGGCGTCATCATAAAAGCTAACTCGAAGGGATGGATGGATGAAGAAAAGATGAGCGAGTGGTTAAGGGAAGTTTACGCGAAGAGGCCGGGTGGCTTTTTTCACGCAGCTCCGTCCATGTTGATATACGACTCCATGCGCGCCCACATCACGCTGGTTTTTAATATATTATTAAAGTTTGACTGACCTATCTGACTGTTTTTTTGACATTCCTTTAGCGCAGTTAGATGCGGCTTATAACACGGGGCGGCTTATAGGTGGACAAAGTTTTGAAATATGCCGTTCATTGAAGGCGCGGCTTATAACCCAGGGCGGCTTATGGTGCGGAAAATACGGTACTCATATGCTAAAAGTTCTAAATGTTGTACGTGCATATAAATGTTTTAAATTATTTTTTCCTCTAAGGTTATATTTCTCCTCTTTAGTTGAGTTTCTACCTTCAAGGTACTCAAAGCGCTTTGACACTATTTCCACATTCACCCATTCACACACACATTCACACACTGATGGCGGTAGCTGCCATGCAAGGCGCTAACCAGCAGCCATCAGGAGCAAGGGGTGAAGAGTCTTGCCCAAGGACACAACGGACGTGACTAGGATGGTAGAAGGTGGGGATTGAACCCCAGTAACCAGCAACCCTCCGATTGCTGGTACGGCCACTCTACCAACTTCGCCAAAAATAAGTTCAATAGAAGGTAAATAAAAGGTAAAATACATAAAATAAAAAGTAAAAAAGGAATATAGAAGCTAAATAAAAGGTAGAAAATGGTAAATAAAATGTAAAACAAGTTAAATAGAAGGTAAAAGAAGGAGTTATAAAAAACTAAAAGCAACCCAGTGAACTATTGTAAAGAAAATAAAACAGTGTTGTAACCCTGATCCCGTATGACGATGTTTGGTGGTCCGTGGAACCCCGAGGAGAGAAACCTCCACACAGGTAAAAAAGGTAAAAAAAAGACTAATAAAAGCTCAATGTAGCAAATAAAAGTGAAATGATGTAAATAGAAGGTAATAATAAGGTTTAAAAAAGAATATGGAAGGTAAAATAAGTTAAATAGCAGGTAAATAAAAAGTGAAATACATTGAATAAAAAGTAAAAGAAGGAAATAAAAGGTAAAATAAGTTCAATAGAAGGTAAATAAAAGATAAAATACATCAAATAAGAGGTCAAATAAGGAATTAGGAAGGTAAAAGAAGATAAAACAAGCTAATATACAGTCAAAGAAGGTAAATAGAAGGTAAAACAAGTTAAATAAAACGAATATAGAGGGTAAAAGAAGATAAAACAAGGTAAAAGAAAGCAAAAGAAGATCAAATAAGTTAAATAGAAGGTGAAAAAAAAGGTAAATAAAAAGTATAAAAAGGAATATAGAAAGTAAAACTAGGTAAAAGACGGTCGAATAACTTCACTA
This sequence comes from Nerophis lumbriciformis, assembly GCF_033978685.3. NCBI lineage: Eukaryota > Metazoa > Chordata > Actinopteri > Syngnathiformes > Syngnathidae > Nerophis > Nerophis lumbriciformis. Next base: position 3,818,857 of record NC_084564.2, read on the forward strand.
GAAGGTAAATAAAAAGATAAACAGAGGTAAATAGAAGGTAAATAAAAGGTAGTGAAGTGAAGTGAATTATATTTATATAGCGCTTTTCTCTAGTGACTCAAAGCACTTTACATAGTGAAAACCCAATATCTAAGTTACATTTAAACCAGTGTGGGTGGCACTGGGAGCAGGCGGGTAAAGTGTCTTGCTCAAGGACACAACGGCAGTGACTAGGATGGCGGAAGCGGGGATCGAACCTGCAACCCTCAGGTTGATGGCACGGCCACTCTACCAACCGAGCTATACCGCCCCAGGTAAGAGAAGTTAAATAGAAAGTAAAAGAAGGTTAAATAAGGTATAAACAAGGTAAAAGAAGATAAAACAAGGTAAAAGAAAGCAAAAGAAGATCAAATAAGTTAAATACAAGGTAAAAACAAAAGGTAAATAAAAAGTATAAAAAGGAATATAGAAAGTAAAACTAGGTAAAAGACGGTCGAATAACTTCACTAGAAGGTATATAAAAAGATAGACAGAGGTAAATAGAAGGTAAATAAAAGGTAAGAGAAGTTAAATAGAAAGTAAAAGAAGGTTAAATAAGGTATAAACAAGGTAAAAGAAGATAAAACAAGGTAAAAGAAAGCAAAAGAAGATAAAATAAGTTAAATAGAAGGTGAAAAAAAAGGTAAATAAAAAGTATAAAAAGGAATATAGAAAGTAAAACTCGGTAAAAGACGGTCGAATAACTTCACTAGAAGGTAAATAAAAAGGTAAATAGAAGGTAAATAAAAGGTAATAGAAGTTAAATAGAAAGTAAAAGAAGGTTAAATAAGGTATAAACAAGGTAAAAGAAGATAAAACAAGGTAAAAGAAAGCAAAAGAAGATCAAATAAGTTAAATAGAAGGTAAAAAAAAAGGTAAATAAAAAGTATAAAAAGGAATATAGAAAGTAAAACTAGGTAAAAGACGGTCGAATAACTTCACTAGAAGGTAAATAAAAAGGTAAATAGAAGGTAAATAAAAGGTAAGAGAAGTTAAATAGAAAGTAAAAGAAGGTTAAATAAGGTATAAACGAGGTAAAAGAAGATAAAACAAGGTAAAAGAAAGCAAAAGAAGATCAAATAAGTTAAATAGAAGGTAAAAAAAAGGTAAATAAAAAGTATAAAAAGGAATATAAAAAGTAAAACTAGGTAAAAGACGGTCGAATAACTTCACTAGAAGGTAAATAAAAAGATAAACAGAGGTAAATAGAAGGTAAATAAAAGGTAAGAGAAGTTAAATAGAAAGTAAAAGAAGGTTAAATAAGGTATAAACAAGGTAAAAGAAGATAAAACAAGGTAAAAGAAAGCAAAAGAAGATCAAATAAGTTAAATAGAAGGTAAATAAAAAGTATAAAAAGGAATATAGAAAGTAAAACTAGGTAAAAGACGGTCGAATAACTTCACTAGAAGGTAAATAAAAAGGTAAATAGAAGGTAAATAAAAGGTAAGAGAAGTTAAATAGAAAGTAAAAGAAGGTTAAATAAGGTATAAACGAGGTAAAAGAAGATAAAACAAGGTAAAAGAAAGCAAAAGAAGATCAAATAAGTTAAATAGAAGGTAAAAAAAAAGGCAGATAAAAAGAATAAAAAGGAAAATAAAAATTAAAACTAGGTAAAAGACGGTCGAATAACTTCACTAGAAGATAAATAAAAAGATAAACAGAGGTAAATAGAAGGTAAATAAAAGGTAAGAGAAGTTAAATAGAAAGTAAAAGAAGGTTAAATAAGGTATAAACAAGGTAAAAGATGGTCAACAGAGGTGGAAAGAAGGTAATGAAGGTTATGGCAAGTAAAAAAATTGGTTATTCCAAATATTTCCCTTAAAATACGCGTTGAGGCTATAAAGTGTGTTTTTTAGATTTAGAATCGGCATGAAAAAGAATTGCGATTTGAAGGTGAATTGATTTTTTGTGCACCCCTAATGAACACGATGTAATGATAGTATTATAAGTTCTATCGTATAAAGTGCGGTCTATAACACACAACCCTGGTCTGTAATAAAGAGTGAAAACAACAACAAAGAAAACATGATACATGTGTCGCGTATTCTCCTCATAACCTTTTCAATACTCACATCTGCCATATTGAATGTGTGCCCCCCCCCCCCAGAGTGAAAAGCGGAAGGCAGCAATTAGTGAAAAGGTGTCTCCTACCTGACAGTGGCTCCCTGGGCTTGACCTCCTCTTCCGGCTCCTTGTGCACCGGCTGCTCCTCGGGGCCCTGCGACGAGGGGTCGGCCCCGGACTCCCTCTTCATCTTCCCCAAGCCCACCATCTTCATGAAGGACACGCGGCGGCTGGTGGAGTCGCACTCGCTCTCCGAACAGTTGAGCTCGCCGTTGGTGCGGAAGCTGAGGGTGTCGCGGTATTTGCCCGCAAACCTGCAAAGAGCGAAAACGTAGGGAGGTTCATTTGTCTTTATTACGACAGCTTTTTTGGAACACTGAATTTCTCCAACTAAATGTTTTCGTGTTTAAATTTAGCGAATTTTGTTATATTACATAAAATTATGCTGACAATTTTACTGAATAAGAAATTGTGCGCAACATTTGCGTGATAGAACACATCGCTTTAAAATTCAGTGTAAAAAAAAAATTCAGTGTAAATAAACTGGTGCAGAAAAATTCAGTGTAAATAAACTCAGTGTAAAAAATGATTCCATCCATCCATCCATTTTCTACCGCTTGTCCCTTTCAAGGTCGTGGGGGGTGCTGGAGCCTATCACAGCTGCATTTGGGCGGAAGGCAGTTTACACCCTGGACAAGTCGCCAAAATTGGGGGCAAAAAAATTCAGTATAAAAAAATATTCAGTGTAAAAAAATTCAGCGTAGACAAATTCAGTGTGGAAAAATTCAGTGAAGCAACGAATATTTCTGCACTGAATTTTGGGAAATCAATTTTTTTACATAAAATTTTTTTTATGTAAAAAGTTTTTACATTTTTTACAAATTATGCTGACAATATGACATAATAAAAAGTTGTGTTTAAAAAATGTGTTTGTCAGAATGCAGTGTTTTAAAATTCAGAGTGTAAAAATTCAGTGTAAAAGAAAATTCTTGGCAGTGTAAAAAAATTTGGTGCAGAAGAATTAAGTGTAAAAAAAATTTAAAGCAGAAACATTTAGTGTAAAACAAATGTGGTGCATACAAATTTAGTGTAAAAAAAATTTAAAGCAGAAAAATTCAGTGTAAAACAAATTTGGTGCAGAAAAATTAAGTGTAAAAAATGTTTAAAGCAGAAACATTCAGTGTAAAACAAAAATGGTGCAGAAAAAAAATCAGTGTAAAAAAAATTTAAAGCAGAAAAATCCAGTATAAAACAAATTTGGTGCAGACAAATTCAAAGTGGAAAAATTAAGTGTATAAAAAAAATCAGTGCAGAAAAATTCAGTGAAGCAACAAATATTTCTGCACTGAATTTTGTGGAAGGATTTTTTTTTTTTTTTTTTACATCAAATTATGCTGACAATATCACCTAATAAAAAGTTGTGAGCAAAATGTGTTTAAAAAATGAGTTTGTCAAAATACAGTGTTTTAAAATTCAGTGTGAAAAATAATTTTCTGAAAAAAATTTGATGCAGAAAAAGTCAGTTGGAAAAATTTGGTGCAAAAAAATTCAGTGTAATTCTTTTTAAAGCAGACACATTCAGACAAACAAATTTGGTGCAGAAAAATTCAGTGTAAAAAAATTTGAAGCTGAAAAATTCAGTGTAAAACAAATTTGGTGCAGATAATTTCATTGTAAAATGATTCAGTGTAAAAACTTTAGTGTAGAAAAATTCAGTGTAAAAAATATTTAGTTTAAAAAACATTCAGTGCAGACAAATTCCGTATAAAAAAAAAAAATCAGCTTATAAAAAAATCTGTGTAAAAAAAAGCAACGTAGTATAATTGCAGTATAATTTTTTTACATCATTACATTATGCTGACAATATCACCTAATAAAAATGTTTGAGCAAAATGTGTGTTTAAAAATGTAGTTTGTTAAAATACAATGTCTTAAAATTCAGTGTATAAAGGTTCCGTGTAAAAAAATTCAGAGCACAAAAATTCAGTGTGAAAAAATGTGGTGCAGAAAATATCAGTTAGAATAATTTGGTGCAGAAAAATCAGTGTAAAAAAAATCAGTATGAAAAAAATCAGTGCAGAAAAATTCAGTGTGAAAAAATTTGGTGCAGAAAAAATCAGTTAGAATAATTTGGTGCAGAAAAATCATTGTAAAAAAATCAGTATATAAAAAAATCAGTGCAGAAAAATTCAGTGTGAAAAAATTTGGTGCAGATAATTTCAGTGTAAAATGATTCAGTGTAAAAACTTTAGTGTAGAAAAATTCAGTGTAAAAAATATTTAGTGTAAAAAACATTCAGTGCAGACAAATTCCGTATTAAAAAAAAAATCGGCTTATAAAAAAATCTGTGTAAAAAAAGCAACAAATATTTCTGCACTAAATTTTTTGCAGTATAATTATTTCTACATCATTACATTATGCTGACAATATCACCTAATAAAAAATGTGTGAGCAAAATGTGTGTTTAAAAATGTAGTTTGTTAAAATACAATGTCTTAAAATTCAGTGTGTGAAGGTTCCGTGTAAAAAAATTCAGAGCACACAAATTCAGTGTAAAAAAAATTTGGTGCAGAAAAAATCAGTTAAAATAATTTGGTGCAGAAAAATCAGTGTAAAAAAAAAACAGTATGAAAAAAATCAGTGCAGAAAAATCAGTGTAAAAAAAATCAGTATGAAAAAAATCAGTGCAGAAAAATTCAGTGTGAAAGAATTTGGTGCAGAAAAATCAGTGTAAAAAAATCAGTATGAAAAAAATCAGTGCAGAAAAATTCAGTGTGAAAAAATTTGGTGCAGAAAAAATCAGTTAGAATAATTTGGTGCAGAAAGATCATTGTAAAAAAAATCAGTATATAAAAAAATCAGTGCAGAAAAATTCAGTGTGAAAAAATTTAGTGCAGAAAAAATCAGTGTAAAAAACTTAATGACGCAACCAATATTTGCACTGAATTTTTCTGAACTGATTTTATATGCATTGACATTTTTTACAACGAATATTTCTGCACTAAATTTTTTGCAGTATAATTTTTTTTACATCATTACATTATGCTGACAATATCACCTAATAAAAATGTTTGAGCAAAATGTGTGTTTAAAAATGTAGTTTGTTAAAATACAATGTCTTAAAATTCAGTGTGTAAAGGTTCCGTGTAAAAAAAATTCAGAGCACACAAATTCAGTGTAAAAAAATTTGGTGCAGAAAAAATCAGTTAAAATAATTTGGTGCGGAAAAATCAGTGTAAAAAAAACAGTATGAAAAAAATCAGTGCAGAAAAATTCAGTGTGAAAAAATTTGGTGCAGAAAAATCAGTGTAAAAAAAATCAGTATGAAAAAAATCAGTGCAGAAAAATTCAGTGTGAAAAAATTTGGTGCAGAAAAAATCAGTTAGAATAATTTGGTGCAGAAAAATCATTGTAAAAAACATCAGTATATAAAAAAATCAGTGCAGAAAAATTCAGTGTGAAAAAATTTGGTGCAGATAATTTCAGTGTAAAATGATTCAGTGTAAAAACTTTAGTGTAGAAAAATTCAGTGTAAAAAATATTTAGTGTAAAAAACATTCAGTGCAGACAAATTCCGTATTAAAAAAAAAATCAGCTTATAAAAAATCTGTGTAAAAAAAGCAATGAATATTTCTGCACTAAATTTTTTGCAGTATAATTTTTTTTACATCATTACATTATGCTGACAATATCACCTAATAAAAATGTTTGAGCAAAATGTGTGTTCAAAAATGTAGTTTGTTAAAATACAATGTCTTAAAATTCAGTGTAAAAAGATTCAGAGCACACAAATTCAGTGTAAAAAAAATTTGGTGCAGAAAAAATCAGTTAAAATAATTTGGTGCAGAAAAATCAGTGTAAAAAAAACAGTATGAAAAAAATCAGTGCAGAAAAATCAGTGTAAAAAAAATCAGTATGAAAAAAATCAGTGCAGAAAAATTCAGTGTGAAAAAATTTGGTGCAGAAAAATCAGTGTAAAAAAATCAGTATGAAAAAAATCAGTGCAGAAAAATTCAGTGTGAAAAAATTTGGTGCAGAAAAAATCAGAATAATTTGGTGCAGAAAGATCATTGTAAAAAAAATCAGTATATAAAAAAATCAGTGCAGAAAAATTCAGTGTGAAAAAATTTAGTGCAGAAAAAATCAGTGTAAAAAACTTAATGACGCAACCAATATTTGCACTGAATTTTTCTGAACTGATTTTATATGCATTGACATTTTTTACAACGAATATTTCTGCACTAAATTTTTTGCACTATAATTTTTTTTACATCATTACATTATGCTGACAATATCACCTAATAAAATGTTTGAGCAAAATGTGTGTTTAAAAATGTAGTTTGTTAAAATACAATGTCTTAAAATTCAGTGTGTAAAGGTTCCGTGTAAAAAAATTCAGAGCACACAAATTCAGTGTAAAAAAATTTGGTGCAGAAAAAATCAGTTAAAACAATTTGAAGCTGAAAAATCCAGTATAAAACAAATTTGGTGCAGATAATTTCAGTGTAAAATGATTCAGTGTAAAAACTTTAGTGCAGAAAAATTCAGTGTAAAAAATATTTAGTGTAAAAAATATCCAGTGCAGACAAATTCCGTATAAAAAAAAAAATTCAGCTTATAAAAAAATCTGTGTAAAAAAAGCAAAAAATATTTCTGCACAAAATTTTTTGCAGTATAATTTTTTTTACATCATTACATTATGCTGACAATATCACCTCAGAGCAAAATGTGTGTTTAAAAATGTAGTTTGTTAAAATACAATGTCTTAAAATTCAGTGTGTAAAGGTTCCGTGTAAAAAAATTCAGAGCACACAAATTCAGTGTAAAACAATTTGGTGCAGAAAAAATCAGTTAGAATAATTTGGTGCAGAAAAATCAGTGTAAAAAAATTAGTATGAAAAAAATCAGTGCAGAAAATTTCAGTGTGAAAAAATTTGGTGCAGAAAAATCAGTGTAAAAAAATCAGTATGAAAAAAATCAGTGCAGAAAAATTCAGTGTGAAAAAATTTGGTGCAGAAAAAATCAGTTGGAATAATTTGGTGCAGAAAAATCATTGTAAAAAAATCAGTATATAAAAAAATCAGTGCAGAAAAATTCAGTGTGAAAAAATTTACTGCAGAACAAATCAGTGTAAAAAACTTAATGACGCAACCAATATTTGCACTGAATTTTTCTGAACAGATTTTATATGCATTGACATTTTTTACAACGAAATTTCCTGCACTGAATTTGTACACAATGATTTTTTACAGTGAATTTCCACACACTGAATTCGAAAACACTATTAGAACCAACTGAATTTTCAAACACAAAGTTTGCTCACAAATTTGTATTATATAAAATTGTCAGCATCATTTGATGTACAAAAATTCAGTTCACAAAATTAAGGCTGAAACGACGCGTCGACGTAGTCGACGTCATCGGTTACGTAAATACGTCGACGCCGTTTTTGTGCGTCGGCGCGTCGCATATTTACGTCACACTACTTTACTGTCATGGCGGAGCGCAAAGCAGACGATGCGAGCGAGGGGAAAAAAGCACGCCAAAAGTCGTCAAAAGTGTGGGAGTATTTCAATAAACGGCCTAATAATGTTGTTGTATGCACACTGTGTCGAGCGGAAATGGCCTATCATAGCAGCACAACGGCTATGAACGAACATTTGAAAAGAAAACCCCCGACAGCGTTCTTGCCATCACCATCAACAAGTCAATCGTCCGCGTGCGTATACGTTGTCATTATTACACAAAAACATGAATGTGTCATTTGTATCTGCGTTGTAAATTCATAAACTAAAGCACCGTTTCGCTCTGAGAGGCGCGTTTGGCGTGCCTGTTCAGTGTTTACAAAGACGCGCTCCTCTTTAACGCTGTGGAGAGGCGGCGGCGGCGAGCGAGCGGCGAGGCGGGGCGCGCCGGGAGCGACGCCGCAATCGTGCCCAGGTGCGCGATCCGCGCAGTTGGAAGAGAAAAGACTTTGTGTAAAATTAAAAGATTGTAAACCTGGCAAAGCCGTCTGGCGTTCAGTCTGTCGGTCCTGAAAGAACCCCACGGCACAAGACGTGTCACAAACGCTAACGTTAATTAGTTGTGCAAATACCTTTTACAACATTAACAGTTACATATACTATGTACAAACCAACAATTAACTTTCACTTTAATCATACTATCATTGTTGTGTTATTAAGCAAAATAAGCAATACTTTTACTTTTGTTGAAATGTTTACACTGTACACTTTTTTGTATTGGATGTTTAGCTTTATTTTTGCACATTTTAGCAAATAAGCAATACTTTTACTTTTGTTGAAATGTTTACACTTGTTACAGAATATTTCCGTTTTGCACTTTTCTGTATTGGATGTTTATCTTTATTTTTGCACATTTTAAAGCAAAATAAGCAATACTTTTACTTTTGAAATGCTTATACTATTCCAGAATATTAAGATTTGCACTGGATGTTTACTTTTATATTTGCACATTAAAAAGCAAATAAGCTACTTTTAATTTTGTTAAATGTTAAAAGTTTTAAATGTTTACATTGTTACAGAATATTTTGTCATGTTGTTGTCAATGTTGACTGACTAGTGGCCATACTTTTTTTTTTGTAAATAAAAGCCATGCCTTTTGAAAAAACTGGCCTACATTTATTTTTTCCTCTTCATTTTAAATTTAAAAAAAAATCGGTAAAAGGAAAAATAATCTATAGATTAATCGAAAAAATAATCTATAGATTAACCGATTAATCGAAAAAAATAATCTATAGATTAATCGATAGAAAAATAATCGTTAGCTGCAGCCCTACACAAAATTGAAACGCAAAAAATTCAGTTCCATAAATTCAGTGTCAATAAAAAAAAGAGACAATTTAACCTCCCTAAAAAGACAGACGGCGCCCGTTTGAATTGACGCGTCCAACAACCTTGGACCATGACCTTCGACAGTGGAGAATCACGTTGGCGTTTACCTGAGCAGACTTCCCTCCGAGCTCCGCCTGCCTCCCTTCTTCTTTTCCGCAGGCGACGGGGTCCCCTGCGGCGACCCCTGCGGCGAGGACGCGGCGCTGTCTCTGCTGCGCACCGACATCCTCAGGGTCTTCCCCAGCTTTCCCAAACTCTTCAGGGGGGACTTGATTTTGAAGGAGCCCTTCCTTGAGCCCCCTTTGCCCTTCTTGCCCTCGTTGGCCTCGTTCTCATCCTCCTCGTCCTCGAAGGGGTTACGGTCCCCCGGAACGTTGCCGTCCAGGAAGGAGCCGCCCGGCGACCAGTGGTTGCCATGGCCGCCGTCGTCGTCGTCGTGGTCGAAGCGGGTGTGGTGTTGGGGGTTGATGTTGAGGCTCATCCTGCGGATGAACAAAGCGTTGTCGAGGGTCGGACCGCCGCCCTTCAGTCGCACCGGCAGGTTCTTGAGGATGGGCATGGTGGCACGGGGGGAGGGGAAAGAGGGGAGGAGGAACCTTGAAGAAAGTAGAGGAACACCAATTAACTTCAACTTATCAAGAGTTGTTTGTTATTGATTCATTTTCTGGCGACAAATCCTAATGAGTAAATGTGCCTGCTAGGCTACGCTAGATAGCTAGTAAATATAAGGTAAAAAAATAAAAAATAAAATAAATTAAGTAAAATAGAAGGTAAATAACAGGTTGTGGAGGGGGGCGTGGCCTGCAGACCTGCAGCGAAGCAGGGTGGGCCAGGACCGGCTTCGAGAACAGCGACAGGTGCGTAGATGGCCCACCTGGGCCTGGTTATCTAATCACCTGTCGCTCTGTTAAAGGCAGCAGCCAGGGAGGAGAGAGGTGGTGGAGCTGGAGCGAGAGAGAGAGCGAGCCGGAGACACACCAGACAATTGCTGAAAAGCAACCCCCAAAAAATAAAATAAAATAAAAAATATAAAAAATAAAAGCAACCCAGTGAACTATTGTAAAGAAAATAAAACAGTGTTGTAACCCTGATCCCGTATGACGATGTTTGGTGGTCCGTGGAACCCTGAGGAGAGAAACCTCCACACAGGTAAAAAAGGTAAAAAAAAAAGACTAATAAAAGCTCAATGTAGCAAATAAAAGTAAAATAATGTAAATAGAAGGTAATTATAAGGTTTAAAAAAAGAATATAGAAGGTAAAATAAGTTAAATAGCAGGTAAATAAAGAGTGAAATACATTAAATAAAAAGTAAAAGGAAATAAAAGGTAAAATAAGTTCAATAGAAGGTAAATAAAAGGTAAAATACATCAAATAAGAGGTGAAATAAGGAATTAGGAAGGTAAAAGAAGATAAAACAAGGTAATATACAGTCAAAGAAGGTAAATAGAAGGTAAAACAAGTTGAATAAAATGAATATAGAGGGTAAAAGAAGAAAACAAGGTAAAAGACAGCTAAAGAAGATAAAATAAGATAAATATAAATTAATTAAAAGATAAAATAAGTTAAACAGTAGGTAAAAATAAGGTAAATAAAAAGTATAAAAAGGAATGAAACTAGATAGACAGTTGAATAACTTCATTGGAATTTAACCTCTCTAAAAAGGTTAAATAGGCGTGTCAAAACTATCTAATAATAATAACACTAACCAAACATTTTCCACATGCGGGGGCCATTTTCATATTTTTTTTATTTCAAAACCAATACACTGTAAAAAAAAAAAAAATACCCTCAAGTTTGGTCCCTGGGACCCACAAGGGTTTCAGTCATAAAAATGTTTAAAATAAGTCATGTATTATTTTATTTTTAATCAACGCATAAATCTGGAGATCAACTTCAAGTCTATCTGTTGATCTAAAATTTTTATTTTTTTAATGTTTTTATGTTTTATGTCCTTTTTGTCAAAACCCCGTCTTTTATGGCAAAACTACAAAATATGCAATATTTTCTCCCCAAAAAATATCAAAGTGGAACATTTGATGTGAAGTAATTGGAGCCTTAAATAGGTCAATAATGAGATAGGCTCCAGCACCCCCTGTGACCCCGAAAGGGACAAGCGGTAGAAAATAGATGGATGGATTTATAACATTGATTTTAGTTTTTGAGCAATCACAGTTAAAATAAAACAAGAATCACAGTAAAATTCTTGGGGATCCAAAAGGGCCGTACTCATACTTTTTTGAACGATTAAGTCTGTGGATCAACTTTAGATCTATCCGTCAATTACACGTTTTTATTATTTTTGCATGTTTTTTTTTCGTTTTATGACCATTTTGTCAAAGACAACTTTGACAAAATACGCAATATTTTCCCCAAAAATATTTAAAAATAGAATTTTTGATGTTAAATTATTGGAGCGTTGAACAGGTAAATAATTCATAGCAACGTTGATTTTGATTCAATAATTTTTTTGACTAATGACAGCTTTAAAGAAAAAAAAACATGACAGCTTTGTGCTGTTAAAGTCAAAATTGCAACTTTATTTCACCTGCTCTTTAATTCCACCTTTTTATGATTTTTTTGTGTGTTTTTATTTTTCCAGTATTTTTTGACTGAGGGCCGCACTTTGGACACCGTGTCTTAAAATATACACAGGTGCATTTCAATAAGTTAGAATACATTTGATAAGTTAGTTTATATTAGTAGTTTGATTCAAAAAGTGAAACCCTTACAAGATTCCGTATGCTACCCTCTGAGAGAAGCTAAATCAAATCTAAGCTAGGCTAACTGGCAAAGACAGTGTTGCTACAGTACTAAACGTATTAAACACTGTTAGTTTTTATCACACGAACAAACAATAACGCAAAAGGCCAGCTTAGTAAATCAATAACAAAGATAGTTTTTGAAGGAAGGTGACCGGTTTTTACAAAAAATTTGTTTTGAAGGGGGAATAGCAAACTTCCTGTTGATTTTTGCTGGGGGTTGTCAATTTATGAAATGTAGGTCTAAGTGAGACCTACGGAGAGGTTTTTGTTTCATGTCTCTCCGACCTTCCCAGTGGGAGTTACAGGCAGTTTTGTCATTTTTTTCTTCCGAGGAGCAGTTTTTTTCTCCGTTTTATTCAAAAATTGCTCTAGAGCGCAATTTTTTAAATTTGGGGTTAGGTTTTTTCATTAGATCGCAATTTTTGCTGGTTCTGATGTGTGCGCTCAGTTTGGTGAGTTTTGAAGCGTGTTAAGGGGGTCAAATTACAGCTGAAAGAGGCAAAAGTGACTGTTTTTAGTACTTTTTTGTCTTGAAGGGGGAATAGCCAACTTCCTGTTCAGACCTAAGTCAGACCTACATAGAGATTTTTGTTTCATGTCTCTCCGACCTTCCTAGTGGGAGTTACAGGCAGCCTAGTTTTTTTTTTTCCTAGGGGGCGCTAGAGCGCAATTTTTATTTTTGGGGTTTGTTTTTTTTATCAAAAGGCAATTTTCGCTAGCCCTGATGTGTGCGTCAAATATGGTGAGTTTTGAAGCATGTTAAGTGGGTCAAATTGCAGCTCAAAGAGGCGGCCGGTATAATAATAATAATAATAATAATAATAAAACCTTACAAATTCAATAGGTCCTTATGCAATGGGCCATGCGGGCCCTAACTATTAAATTGTTATTCCATTATTATGATTTTGTAGCAAGTTCACATACTGATTTTGTAGCGAACACACTAGCCAGTAGGGACAAATTTTATAGGCATCGACCGAACTCCGTCAGTACTACGGTCTTCCAAAAATTTTTTATTTACATTGGATTTGCCATAGACAGGCTACTATTAGCATTAGCGATTTTACATGGCGATTCTGACATCTCCAAATTTGTTAGAGGAAACTACAATTAAGATGAGTGCTACAATCATACAGCTGGTGTGTAGTAAGCCCAATACTTACACTATAAACACTTTGTAGGGCGCAACATAACACGTTCAACTCCCTGGAAAAAGTGACTTCCTCGTTAGATAGCGTACGTTAGTTAGCCTATACCATCTAAGGCTTGGAAGTGCAACTGCATTGGGACTCAAATGTGTAAGAAACAGGGTGTAACAACTGGACAGCAGAGTTATCATAATCAGCTCATTTTAAAATTTTACATTACAAAATAAAATGTTATCATCAAACAATTGTAGCTAACACACTAGCCAGTAGGGACAAACTTTATAGGCATCGACCGAACTCCGTCGGTAAGCTCTTCCAAAATGCGCTAGGTTAATTTTTAATTTACATTGGATTTGCCATAGACAGGCTACTATTAGCATTAGCGATTTTACATGGCGATTTCGACATCTCCAAAATTGATAAAGGAAACTACAACTAAGATGAATGCAACAATCAAACAGCTCGTGTGTAGTAAGCACAATACTTACACTATAAACACTTTGTAGGGCGCAACATAACACATTCAACTCCCTGGAAAAAGTGACTTCCTCGTTAGACAACGTACGTTAGTTGGCCTATACCATCTAAGGCTTGGAAGTGCAACTGCATTGAGACTCAAATGTGTAAGAAACAAGGTGTAACAACTGGACCGCACAGATAACATTTTACAAAATAAAATGTTATCATCAAACAATTGTAGCTAACACACTAGCCAGTAGAGACAAACTTTATAGGCATCGACTGAACTCCGTCGGTACTCCGCTCTTCCAAAATGCGCGAGCTTGATTTTTATTTTACATTGGATTTGCCATAGACAGGCTACTATTAGCATTAGCGATTTTACATGGCGATTTCGACATCTCCAAATTTGATAAAGGAAACTACAACTAAGATGAATGCAACAATCAAACAGCTGGTGTGTAGTAAGCACAATACTTACACTATAAACACTTTGTAGGGCGCAACATAACACATTCAACTCCCTGGAAAAAGCTACTTCCTAGTTAGACAACGTACGTTAGTTAGCCTATACCATCTAAGGCTTGGATGTGCAACTGCATTGAGACTCAAATGTGTAAGAAACAGGGTGTAACAACTGGACAGCAGAGTTATCATACTCAGCTCATTTTAAAAATTTTACATTACAAAATAAAATGTTATCATCAAACAATTGTAGCTAACACACTAGCCAGTAGGGACAAACTTTATAGGCATCGACCGAACTCCGTCGGTACTCCGCTCTTCCAAAATGCGCGAGCTTGATTTTTAATTTACATTGGATTTGCCATAGACAGGCTACTATTAGCATTAGCGATTTTACATGGCGATTTCGACATCTCCAAATTCGATAAAGGAAACTACAACTAAGATGAATGCAACAATCAAACAGCTGGTGTGTAGTAAACACAATACTTACACTATAAACACTTTGTAGGGCGCAACATAACACGTTCAACTCCCTGGAAAGAGTGACTTCCTCGTTAGATAACGTACGTTAGTTAGCCTATACCATCTAAGGCTTGGAAGTGCAACTGCATTGAGACTCAAATGTGTAAGAAACAGGGTGTAACAACTGGACAGCAGAGTTATCATAATCAGCTCATTTTAAAATTTCACATTACAAAATAAAATGTTATCATCAAACAATTGTAGCTAACACACTAGCCAGTAGGGGCAAACTTTATAGGCATCGACCGAACTCCGTCGGTACTCCGCTCTTCCAAAATGCGCGAGCTTGATTTTTAATTTACATTGGATTTGCCATAGACGGGCTACTATTAGCATTAGCGATTTTACATGGCGATTTCGACATCTCCAAATTTGATAAAGGAAACTACAACTAAGATGAATGCAACAATCAAACAGCTGGTGTGTAGTAAGCACAATACTTACACTATAAACACTTTGTAGGGCGCAACATAACACATTCAACTCCCTGGAAAAAGTGACTTCCTCGTTAGATAACGTACGTTAGTTAGCCTATACCATCTAAGGCTTGGAAGTGCAACTGCATTGAGACTCAAATGTGTAAGAAACCGGGTGTAACAACTGGACAGCAGAGTTATCATACTCAGCTCATTTTAAAATTTTACATTACCAAAATAAAATGTTATCATCAAACAATTGTAGCTAACACACTAGCCAGTAGGGACAAACTTTATAGGCATCGACCGAACTCCGTCGGTACTCCGCTCTTCCAAAATGCGCGAGCTTGATTTTTAATTGGATTTGCCATAGACAGGCTACTATTAGCATTAGCGATTTTACATGGCGATTTCGACATCTCCAAATTTGATAAAGGAAACTACAACTAAGATGAATGCAACAATCAAACAGCTGGTGTGTAGTAAGCACAATACTTACACTATAAACACTTTGTAGGGCGCAACATAACACATTCAACTCCCTGGAAAAAGCTACTTCCTCGTTCGACAACGTACGTTAGTTGGCCTATACCATCTAAGGCTTGGAAGTGCCACTGCATTGAGACTCAAATGTGTAAGAAACAGGGTGTAACAACTGGACAGCAGAGTTATCATACTCAGCTCATTTTAAAATTTTACATTACCAAAATAAAATGTTATCATCAAACAATTGTAGCTAACACACTAGCCAGTAGGGACAAACTTTATAGGCATCGACCGAACTCCGTCGGTACTCCGCTCTTCCAAAATGCGCGAGCTTGATTTTTAATTTACATTGGATTTGCCATAGACAGGCTACTATTAGCATTAGCGATTTTACATGGCGATTCCGACATCTCCAAATTTGATAAAGGAAACTACAACTAAGATGAATGCAACAATCAAACAGCTGGTGTGTAGTAAGCACAATACTTACACTATAAACACTTTGTAGGGCGCAACATAACACATTCAACTCCCTGTAAAAAGTGACTTCCTTGTTAGACAACGTACGTTAGTTGGCCTATACCATCTAAGGCTTGGAAGTGCAACTGCATTGAGACTCAAATGTGTAAGAAACAGGGTGTAACAACTGGACAGCAGAGTTATCATAATCAGCTCATTTTAAAATTTTACATTACAAAATACAATTTTATCATCAAACAATTGTAGCTAACACACTAGACAGTAGGGACAAACTTTATAGGCATCGACCGAACTCCGTCGGTATTTCGCTCTTCCAAAATGCGCGAGCTTGATTTTTAATTTACATTGGATTTGCCATTGACAGGCTACTATTAGCATTAGCGATTTTACATGGCGATTTCGACATCTCCAAATTCGATAAAGGAAACTACAACTAAGATGAATGCAACAATTAAACAGCTGGTGTGTAGTAAGCACAATGCTTACACTATAAACACTTTGTAGGGCGCAACATAACACATTCAACTCCCTGGAAAAAGCTACTTCCTAGTTAGACAACGTACGTTAGTTGGCCTATACCATCTAAGGCTTGGAAGTGCAACTGCATTGAGACTCAAATGTGTAAGAAACAGGGTGTAACAACTGGACAGCAGAGTTATCATAATCAGCTCATTTTAAAATTTTACATTACCAAAATAAAATGTTATCATCAAACAATTGTAGCTAACACACTAGCCAGTAGGGACAAACTTTATAGGCATCGACCGAACTCCGTCGGTATTTCGCTCTTCCAAAATGCACGAGCTTGATTTTTAATTTACATTGGATTTGCCATAGACAGGCTACTATTAGCATTAGCGATTTTACATGGCGAGTTCGACATCTCCAAATTTGATAAAGGAAACTACAACTAAGATGAATGCAACAATCAAACAGCCGGTGTGTAGTAAGCACAACACTTACACTATAAACACTTTGTAGGGCGCGACATAACACATTCAACTCCCTGGAAAAAGTGACTTCCTCGTTAGACAACGTACGTTAGTTGGCCTATACCATCTAAGGCTTGGAAGTGCAACTGCATTGAGACTCAAATGTGTAAGAAACAGGGTGTAACAACTGGACAGCAGAGTTATCATACTCAGCTCATTTTAAAATTTTACATTACAAAATAAAATGTTATCATCAAACAATTGTAGCTAACACACTAGCCAGTAGGGACAAATTTTATAGGCATCGACCGAACTCCGTCGGTACTCCGCTCTTCCAAAATGCGCGAGCTTGATTTTTAATTTACATTGGATTTGCCATAGACAGGCTACTATTAGCATTAGCGATTTTACATGGCGATTCTGACATCTCCAAATTTGTTAGAGGAAACTACAATTAAGATGAATGCAACAATCAAACAGCCGGTGTGTAGTAAGCACAATACTTACGCTATAAACACTTTGTAGGGCGCAACATAACACGTTCAACTCCCTGGAAAAAGTGACTTCCTCGTTAGATAACGTACGTTAGTTAGCCTATACCATCTAAGGCTTGGAAGTGCAACTGCATTGAGACTCAAATGTGTAAGAAACAGGGTGTAACAACTGGACAGCAGAGTTATCATAATCAGCTCATTTTAAAATTTTACATTACAAAATAAAATGTTATCATCAAACAATTGTAGCTAACACACTAGCCAGTAGGGACAAACTTTATAGGCATCGACCGAACTCCGTCGGTACTCCGCTCTTCCAAAATGCGCGAGCTTGATTTTTAATTTACATTGGATTTGCCATAGACAGGCTACTATTAGCATTAGCGATTTTACATGGCGATTCTGACATCTCCAAATTTGATAAAGGAAACTACAACTAAGATGAATGCAACAATCAAACAGCTGGTGTGTAGTAAGCACAATACTTACACTATAAACACTTTGTAGGGCGCAACATAACACGTTCAACTCCCTGGAAAAAGCGACTTCCTCGTTAGACAACGTACGTTAGTTAGCCTATACCATCTAAGGCTTGGAAGTGCCACTGCATTGAGACTCAAATGTGTAAGAAACAGGGTGTAACAACTGGACAGCAGAGTTATCATAATCAGCTCATTTTAAAATTTTACATTACAAAATAAAATGTTATCATCAAACAATTGTAGCTAACACACTAGCCAGTAGGGACAAAATGTATAGGCAGCGACCGAACTCCGTCGGTAAGCTCTTCCAAAATGCGCTAGCTTAATTTTTAATTTACATTGGATTTGCCATAGACATGCTACTATTAGCATTAGCGATTTTACATGGCGTTTTTGATATCTCCAAATTTGATAAAGGAAACTACAACTAAGATGAATGCTACAATCAAACAGCTGGTGTGTAGTAAGCACAATACTTACACTATAAACACTTTGTAGGGCGCAACATAACACGTTCAACTCCCTGGAAAAAGCTACTTCCTATTTAGACAACGTACGTTAGTTGGCCTATACAGTGCTGCCACCTAAGGCTTGGAAGTGCAACTGCATTGAGACTCAAATGTGTAAGAAACAAGGTGTAACAACTGGACCGCACAGATAACATTTTACAAAATAAAATGTTATCATCAAACAATTAACATTTATTATTACACACAAAAGTGCCGAAAATTGAGTCCCAGGTACCGGTTTAAATGTGATCGGTACCGATCCCTATCGTCTGGTGTGTTAGTTTGTTTTAGTGCTAAAATTGTTACAGTCTCTCAGGTGTGGTTGGACATATTTGACATATCAAAGAGATAAAAATGTTGTATGGATAAATCAATAATTGAAACAGTGGCTTGTAAAACGCTGCTCACGCCCATCGGAACAAACTTTGAACATCAGCATGAAATAAAAAAAAAACGTAATGTTTACTTTCACAGCAGACCCTCAAATGGACAAGAAACCCTGCTCTCTGATTGGCTGCGGCGGTATGGACCATCATAAATGCATGCATGCCTCTGCTGGCCCTGCACATGGCATCAAATATGATTTGGTAGTCATAGCAACCAAGTTAGCAGTTATGTGACGCTCCCAGTGATAAAGCTACTGATGTTCCTCATAAAGTCTTTAAACATTAACAAGGCTGCGCTGGGATCAGTAAACATTGAACATTTGAACAAGTCACTCGTGTCGACAAGACAACTTTCATATTAATCATCATTTCTTCTATTATTTCTCAATATATTTTACACTGATCAACAAAAACCTTTAATTACATGACACAAATAAAGACTCACAAAAACATTAAAATATCCCATTAAGACATTTTTTGTACAAACCCCGTTTCCATATGAGTTGGGAAATTGTGTTAGATGTAAATATAAACGGAATACAATGATTTGGGAACTGAGGAGACACATTTTTGAAGCTTCTCAGGTGGAATTCTTTCCCATTCTTGCTTGATGTACAGCTTAAGTTGTTCAACAGTCCGGGGGTCTCCGTTGTGCTATTTTAGGCTTCATAATGCGCCACACATTTTCAATAGGAGACAGGTCTGGACTACAGGCAGGCCAGTCTAGTACCCGCACTCTTTTATTATGAAGCCACGTTGATGAAACACGTGGCTTGGCATTGTCTTGCTGAAATAAGCAGGGGCGTCCATGGTAGAGATGCGCGGTTTGCGGGCACAACCGCGGAGTCCGCGGATTATCCGCGGATCGGGCGGATGAAATTTAAAAAAATTAGATTTTATCCGCGGGTCGGGTCGGGCGGTTGAAATAAAAAAAAAATTAGATTTTAAGTAGATTCAGGCGGGTGGCAGTTAAACCAATTGGGAAATATATATACATAGTTAAATGTTGTTACCCACATACGAAAAACGAGCAGGCACCTGCTGCATATGCCACAACAGAAGAAAAAAAAGAAAAAGAGATGGACACTTTTACGGAGCGGAGAAGGGACGCCTTGCCGGGGTCCGGGACCGAGGCCCCTTCCCCCGAGAGGGCCCCACCGGGAGCCGTAGCTGAGGCGATGCGCGAGAAGGGCCCGACGCACGTCCAGGGTCACCACCGCACCGACACCCCGCCTCGTCCGCCTTCGCGGCGGCCGGCGTCACGCGCAGCAGGTAAGCAGCTTACCTGCCCGCCACCCCCCGTGGCCGGGGGCTCGTAACAGGGGTCACTCCGCGCGCTCCGCCCGCGCAGCTTACCTGCCCGCCACCCCTGTTGCCGGGGGCGCGTAACAGGGGTCACTCCGCGCGCAGTGCGCTCACGAAAGGGGTGGGGCTCACCCTGGTTGATATAGACAGCAGGACGGTGGCCATGGAAGTCGGAACCCGCTAAGGAGTGTGTAACAACCCACCTGCCGAATCAACTAGCCCTGAAAATGGATGGCGCTGGAGCGTCGGGCCCATACCCGGCCGTCGCCGGCAGCGAGACGCGCTTGGAGGTGCGCTCAGCGCGGCTCCCATATGATTGCGCACTGGTGTGCGTCTGGGCCGTGACAGCGTGGCACGCGAATGTCTGTGCTGCATTGGATCAGTCTCCTTTCTTTAACAGGCAAAAGCTTTATAACCTCACTAATGCCTTGCATCGTCTATATTAGATATATAACAACGGGCGGGTGCGGGCGGGTGCGGTTCTGATCAAATGTTACATCGGGTGGATGGCGGATGGTTGACGACTTTCTGATGCGGTTGCGGATGAAATAATTGCCTATCCGCGCATCTCTAGTCCATGGTAACGTTGCTTGGATGGCAACATATGTTGCTCCAAAACCTGTATGTACCTTTCAGGTAAGTTACCCATGTCTTGGGCACAAATGCACCCCCATACCATCACACATGCTGGCTTTTCAACTTTGCGCCTATAACAATCCGGATGGTTCTTTTCCTCTTTGGTCCGGAGGACACGACGTCCACAGTTTCCAAAAACAATTTGAAATGTGGACTGGTCAGTCCACAGAACACTTTTCCACTTTGTATCAGTCTATCTTAGATGAGCTCAGGCCCAGCGAAGCCGACGGCGTTTCTGGGTGTTGTTGATAAACGGTTTTCGCCTTGCATAGGAGAGTTTTAACTTGCACTTACAGATGTAGCGACCAACTGTAGTTACTGTTATTGCAAATGAGCCGTCGGCCCCCGGACAGAGCGACCCCAAAACCAACAAAGGCTGCAACTGCCGCAAGAAACCTGATTGCCCTCTCAACGGGGGGTGCTTACAAACATCAGTTGTTTACCAATCTAAGGTAACACGCAAGGACATTAACACATCCGACACATATGTAGGATTAACCGAGGGAGAGTTTAAAACCAGATGGAACAATCACAAGGCTTCTTTCAGGAACCAAAACTTGCGGAATACCACAGAACTCAGCAAACACATTTGGGACCTCAAAGACAATAATGCTGAATATTCAATAACATGGCAAATTCTTGCATCCAGCACACCTTACAATAGCGGTAATAAAAGATGCAACCTATGCTTGAAAGAGAAACTGTTTATTATATACCGTCCAGACCTGTCATCCCTCAACAAGCGCAGCGAAATTGTATCAGCATGCCGCCACAGACGGAAACACCTCCTAGGTAACACATGAGCCA
Organism: Nerophis lumbriciformis; assembly: GCF_033978685.3. Taxonomy (NCBI): domain Eukaryota; kingdom Metazoa; phylum Chordata; class Actinopteri; order Syngnathiformes; family Syngnathidae; genus Nerophis; species Nerophis lumbriciformis. The sequence goes on from NC_084564.2 coordinate 3,840,085, forward strand.
ATCACCACGCCCCTACACCAGCCTGTACCCACCCACTCTGTGCCCTATATAAACCATGGTATGTGAATGCTCCCATTAAAATCTCCTGATGATTGAGGGAACCCCCTCATGAAACAGGCCTGTAGAGATGAAGTAGTCTTGTGATTTTTTTTCCCCACACATACATATATATATATATATATATATACATCCTGAAAATATGCACACAAAACTGTGTTTAGATAATTGATACTTCAAACTTGCATAAATAAATCTTAAGGAATATAACATAACTTGGCTTCTGAGAGCTTCAAAATGTAATGAATACAATTCTAAAGTTGTTGATAAACAAGCAATTATTTTAATAATTAAATATGGTCATTTTAAATGAATTATTATGATCATTTAAAATTAATTATTTCAAATATGTTTATTTTAATGTATAATTCTATGGCTGGATGTAATAAGAAGTCAGAAAAAATACAAATAAAAATACAATTAATTTTTGATGTTTTTAGCAAAATATAGTAAAAATGTATTTAGTTTTTTTAATTCATCCATCCATCCATCCATCTTCTTCCGCTTATCCGAGGTCGGGTCGCGGGGGCAGCAGCCTAAGCAGGGAAGCCCAGACTTCCCTCTCCCCAGCCACTTCGTCCAGCTCCTCCTGTGGGACCCCGAGGCGTTCCCAGGCCAGCCGGGAGACATAGTCTTCCCAACGTGTCCTGGGTCTTCCCCGCGGCCTCCTACCGGTCGGACGTGCCCTAAACACCTCCCTAGGGAGGCGTTCGGGTGGCATCCTGACCAGATGCCCGAACCACCTCATCTGGCTCCTCTCCATGTGGAGGAGCAGCGGCTTTACTTTGAGCTCCTCCCGGATGGCAGAGCTTCTCACCCTATCTCTAAGGGAGAGCCCCGCCACCCGGCGGAGGAAACTCATTTCGGCCGCTTGTACCCGTGATCTTGTCCTTTCGGTCATAACCCAAAGCTCATGACCATAGGTGAGGATGGGAACGTAGATCGACCGGTAAATTGAGAGCTTTGCCTTCCGGCTCAGCTCCTTCTTCACCACAACGGATCGATACAGCGTCCGCATTACTGAAGACGCCGCACCGATCCGCCTGTCGATCTCACGATCCACTCTTCCCTCACTCGTGAACAAGACTCCCAGGTACTTGAACTCCTCCACTTGGGGCAAGATCTCCTCCCCAACCCGGAGATGGCACTCCACCCTTTTCCGGGCGAGAACCATGGACTCGGACTTGGAGGTGCTGATTCTCATCCCAGTCGCTTCACACTCAGCTGCGAACCGATCCAGTGAGAGCTGAAGATCCTGGCCAGATGAAGCCATCAGGACCACATCATCTGCAAAAAGCAGAGACCTAATCCTGCAGCCACCAAACCAGATCCCCTCAATGCCTTGACTGCGCCTAGAAATCCTGTCCATAAAAGTTATGAACAGAATCGGTGACAAAGGGCAGCCTTGGCGGAGTCCAACCCTCACTGGAAACGTGTCCGACTTACTGCCGGCAATGCGGACCAAGCTCTGGCACTGATCATACAGGGAGCGGACTGCCACAATCAGACAGTCCGATACCCCATACTCTCTGAGCACTCCCCACAGGACTTCCCGAGGGACACGGTCGAATGCCTTCTCCAAGTCCACAAAACACATGTAGACTGGTTGGGCAAACTCCCATGCACCCTCAAGGACCCTGCCGAGAGTATAGAGCTGGTCCACAGTTCCACGACCAGGACGAAAACCACACTGTTCCTCCTGAATCCGAGGTTCGACGATCCGGCGTAGCCTCCTCTCCAGTACACCTGAATAGACCTTTCCGGGAAAGCTGAGGAGTGTGATCCCACGATAGTTAGAACACACCCTCCGGTTCCCCTTCTTAAAGAGAGGAACCACCACCCCGGTCTGCCAATCCAGTGGTACCGCCCCCGATGTCCACGCGATGCTGCAGAGTCTTGTCAACCAAGACAGCCCCACAGCATCCAGAGCCTTAAGGAACTCCGGGCGGATCTCATCTACCCCCGGGGCCTTGCCACTTTTTAATTAATAAATATATTTATTTTTAGGTAAGATAAACATAATAATACAATTTATCTCTAGTCTGGATGATTTAGTTCTTGTCACCCTGTTGTCCACCCGTCGTGAAAAAAGGCTGTCCTCACTCAGGTCCGCATGGAGCCGGAGGGGGCGTGGCCTCCAGCTCCGGCTGAAAATCGGGAGATTTTCGGGAGAGGCGATGAATTTCGGGAGTCTCCCGGAAAATTCGGGAGGGTTGGCAAGTATGTCGCTGAGACATGGACGACAATTTAACATCAGAAATAGCGCTTTTATTTCAAGTTTCCTACGTGTGGCTTATGGAATTCAAGGTGTGTGTGTGTGTGTGTGTGTGTGTGTACACGGATGTTGTTGATGTGGTCAGTTTCCAGTCTCACCAGCTCAGGACACATTGCTGCTGCCAGAAATAGACACACACACACACACACACACACACACACACACACACACTGAGCGGGCAGGACAGAGTGGGAAGCCGCTCTGCGGCGTTGGTTCCATAAATACCCAGCAGCCCCGGCGGCAGGTCAGGAAACCCCACGCTGTTTTCTTCAAGAGGGTCGCAGGGCATCGCGGAAGCTTCTGGACACAAACAATGAAGCGGAAAGGACAGCGATAGTGTGACGGACAGAACCCGACACCGCTGCGCCTCCGCGGGGCCCGGCCCGGTCCAAATAGCGAGGAGAAGCCGGGGGGCAAAGGGGGCGCCACTGAGACGCTGCTTCACCCGCTGGAGCACAAAGTACACGAGTCATGTGACGCAACACCTTTGACGCAGCTGTCAATCATCCATCCATTCATTCATTCATTCATTCATTCGGAACAACCTCGCTGACACTGAAGGCCAAGAAGTCGCCACCTTTGAATGTCAGCAAACAGGAAACCCACAAGACAAGAAGATAGCCAATCAGACCACAGCCCAAAACTCAGCCTTGACCACCTCCTCCTCCTTGTGTGTGTGTGTGTGTGTGTGTGTGTGTGTGTGTGTGTGTGTGTGTGGATAAGGCGCTGATGTCGAAGGAAAAACAACACAAGAAGGCCAACAAGCCATAAGTCATAAGCAGTCATAAGCACTTCCTGTTTAAACTTTATCACCGTTTCCTCCTCAGCTCACTTCTGACTTCTGCCCCACGCCCCTCTTATGGAAAGGACCTTCCAAACATGAGGACACTGCCCCCTGTTACCATGGCAACAAGGGCAGAGGCCTGTAAAAGTCGATTACAGTCATCCCACGGCGTCATTTTTTTTTTAAAGCATATTCTACATATTTTTGGCCTAAACCAAGTTTTGAATGAAGTTGTATTCATGTACAAACCCCGTTTCCATATGAGTTGGGAAATTGTGTTAGATGCAAATATAAACGGAATACAATGATTTGCAAATCATTTTCAACCCATATTCAATTGAATATGCTACAAAGACAACATATTTGATGTTCAAACTCATAAAGTTTTTTTTTTTTTTTTGCAAATAACAATTAACTTAGAATTTCATGGCTGCAACACGTGCCAAAGTAGTCGGGAAAGGGCATGTTCACCACTGTGTTACATCGCCTTTTCTTTTAACAACACTCAAATGATTGGGAACTGAGGAAACTACCGTATTTTCCGCACTATTAGCCGCACCTAAAAACCACAAATTTACTCAAAAGCTGACAGTGCGGCTTTTAACCCGGTGCGCTTTATATATGGATTAATATTAAGATTCATTTTCATAAAGTTTCGGTCTCGCAACTACGGTAAACAGCCGCCATCTTTTTTCCCCGTAGAAGAGGAAGTGCTTCTTCTTCTACGCAAGCAACCGCCAAGGTAAGCACCCGCCCCCATAGAACAGGAAGCGCTTCTTCTTCTACTGTAAGCAACCACCCGCCCGCGTAGAAGAAGAAAAAGCGCGCGGATATTACCGTACGTTTCATTTCCTTTGTGTGTTTACATCTGTAAAGACCACAAAATGGCTCCTACTAAGCGACAGGGATCCGGTTCATGAAAAGACGCAATCTCTCCATCCGCACACGGATTACTATTTCACAGCAACTGCCTAAAGACTTTCAAGAAAAGCTGGCTACTTTCCGTGCATATTGTAAAAACAAGATAGCTGAAAAAAAGATCCGGCCAGAGAACATTATCAACATGGACGAGGTTCCACTGACTTTTGATATTCCTGTGAACCGCACTGTGGATACAACGGGAGCACGTACGGTGAATATTCGCACCACAGGGAATGAGAAGTCATCCTTCACTGTGGTTCTAGCTTGCCATGCTAATGGCCAGAAACTTCCACCCATGGTGATATTCAAAAGGAAGACCTTGCCAAAAGAGACCTTTCCAGCCGGCGTCATCATAAAAGCTAACTCGAAGGGATGGATGAAGAAAAGATGAGCGAGTGGTTAAGGTAAGTTTAAGTTTACGCGAAGAGGCCGGGTGGCTTTTTTCACGCAGCTCCGTCCATGTTGATATACGACTCCATGCGCGCCCACATCACGCTGGTTTTTAATATATTATTAAAGTTTGACTGACCTATCTGACTGTTTTTTTGACATTCCTTTAGCGCAGTTAGATGCGGCTTACAACACGGGGCGGCTTATAGGTGGACAAAGTTTTGAAATATGTCGTTCATTGAAGGCGCGGCTTATAACCCAGGGCGCCTTATGGTGCGGAAAATACGGTAATTGTTGAAGCTTTGAAAGTGGAATTCTTTCCCATTCTTGTTTTAAGTAGAGCTTAAGTTGTTCAACCGTTCAGGGGTCTCCGTTGTGCTATTTTAGGCTTCATAATGCGCCACACATTTTCAATGGGAGACAGGTCTGGACTACAGGCAGGCCAGTCTAGTACCCGCATTCTTTTACTATGAAGACACGTTGATGTAACACGTGGCTTGGCATTGTCTTGCTGAAATAAGCAGGGGCGTCCATGGTAACGTTGCTTGGATGGCAACATATGTTGCTCCAAAACCTGTATGTACCTTTCAGCATTAATGGTGCCTTCACAGATGTGTAAGTTACCCATGTCTTGGGCACTAATACACCCCCATACCATCACACATGCTGGCTTTTACACTTTGCGCCTATAACAATCCGGATGGTTCTTTTCCTCTTTGGTCCGACGGACACGGCGTCCACAGTTTCCAAAAACAATTTGAAATGTGGACTCGTCAGACCACAGAACACTTTTCCACTTTGTATCAGTCCATCTTAGATGAGCTCAGGCCCAGCGAAGCCGACGGCGTTTCTGGGTGTTGTTGATAAACGGTTTTCGCCTTGCATAGGAGAGTTTTAACTTGCACTTACAGATGTAGCGACCAACTGTAGTTACTGACAGTGGGTTTCTGAAGTGTTCCTGAGCCCTTGTGGTGATATCCTTTACACACTGATGTCGCTTGTTGATGCAGTACAGCCTGAGGGACCGAAGGTCACGGGCTTAGCTGCTTACGTGCAGTGATTTCTCCAGATTCTCTGAACCCTTTGATGATATTACGGACCGTAGATGGTGAAATCCCTAAATTCCTTGCAATAGCTGGTTGAGAAAGGTTTTTCTTAAACTGTTCAACAATTTGCTCAGGCATTTGTTGACAAAGTGGTGACCCTCGCCCCATCCTTGTTTGTGAATGGCTGAGCATTTCATGGAATCTACGTTTATACCCAATCATGGCACCCACCTGTTCCCAATTTGCCTGTTCACCTGTGGGATGTTCCAAATAAGTGTTTGATGAGCATTCCTCAACTTTATCAGTATTTATTGCCACCTTTCCAAACTTCTTTGTACAGAAAGCTGTAGGTGGGAAGCGGTGTATTGCGGCCGACTTCAGCAACACAAACACAGCCGGTGTTTCATTGTTTACATTCCCGAAAAATGACAGTCAATCTTTACCATTAGCCTGTGGAGAACTGGGACAACAGAGACTCTTACCAGGAGGACTTTGAGTTGGATACGCAGACACGGTACCGTGAGTACGCTTCCAAACATTTGATCGCTTGCCCGTACGTGCGTGCCGCTATGTGCATGTTACGTACGTAACTTTGGGGAAATATATGTGCTGTATGAACTTTAGGGAGGTGAACGGTACTTTGGGCTGTGGGATTGAGTGTGTTGTGCAGGTGTTTGAGTTGTATTGGCGGGTTATATGGACAGGAGGGGGGAGGTGTTTGTTATGCGGGATTAATTTGTGGCATATTAAATATAAGCCTGGTTGTGTTGTGGCTAATAGAGTATATATATATGTCTTGTGTTTATTTACTGTTTTAGTCATTCCCAGCCGCCTCTCACAGCATCTTCCCTATCTGAATCGCTCCCACTGCCCTCGAGTCCTTCACTCTCACTTTCCTCATCCACAAATCTTTCATCCTCGCTCAAATTAACGGGGAAATCGTCGCTTTCTCGGTCCGAATCGCTCTCGCTGCTGGTGGCCATGATTGTAAACAATGTGCAGATGTGAGGAGCTCCACAACCTGTGACGTCACGCTACTCGTCTGCTACTTCCGGTACAGGCAAGGCTTTTTTATCAGCGACCAAAAGTTGCGAATTTTATCGTCGATGTTCTCTACTAAAGCCTTTCAGCAAAAATATGGCAATATCGCGAAATGATCAAGTATGACACATAGAATGGACCTGCTATCCTCGTTTAAATAAGAAAATCGCATTTCAGTAGGCCTTTAAGTCTTAATTTTTTACACGTAAGAAATTTCTATGACTTCTTCTGTAATACAACTGGGTACCACTGCACCATGCGGACCACAGTTCAGAAATAAATATTTTTTGCAGCCCCACAATGGGCCCCGGCCCTTAAGAACCACTGGTTTAATAGATACAATGAAACACAAATAAGCCAACTTGTTTTTCCACTCTATTGCTACTTTAAGACTTTAGGAAGGCTTTAATACATACTTGCCAACCTTGAGACCTCTGATTTCGGGAGGTGGGGGGGGGGGGGGGGGGGTTGGGGGCGTGGTTAAGAGGGGAGGAGTATATATACAGCTAGAATTCACCAAGTCAAGTATTTCATATATATATAAAATTGTCATGTCTGTGTAATCATGTTTTGTTTTAAGTCATGTTTTGTTCAGTTTCTGGCTTTTCACTCCCTTGTCTTGTTTGCATGATTACCCATTAGTTTCACCTGTTCCACGTTTGGACTCATTGTGCACTCTTGTTTGTCACCATAGCAACCATTAGTTTTCACCTGTCACGTCACGCACCTGTTTCACGTTTTGAGTCACGCACCTGCTTTCACTAATCATGTCCACAGTATTTAAGTTCATTCATTTTCTGTTGTTCGTCCCGACGACATCACCACATTTATGCTCTGCACACTCTCCACACCCTGATGACCCTTGCTACTCTTTTTTTCATGCCGGTTCCATGCCAAGTAAGTTTTTGTTTATTAAGCCACAGTTAGTGTTTTGTTTAATTGTTCATAGTTTCTGCCAATGTGCAAGTTTTGTGTTTATAGTCTAGTTTTGTACCTCCGCCCCTGTGCGCGCTTTTCGTTTATTCCTTTTTTGATAGTTTAAATAAATCATGTACCCACCTTCAAGCCTTGACCAGTCCAGTTCATTTGCACCACGGGAGAACAAACCAAGCCACAGTCCAAGTCATGACATAAAATACTTGACTTTCAGTGAATTCTAGCTATATATATATATATATATATATATATATATATATATATATATAATATATATATATATATATATAAAAATAAGAGAAATACTTTAATTTCAGTGTTCATTTCTTTACACATATACACACACATAACACTCATCTACTCATTGTTGAGTTAAGGGTTGAATTGTCCATCCTTGTTCTAATCTCTGTCACTATTTTTCTAACCATGCTGAACACCCTCTCTGATGATGCATTCTGCTTCGTCTCCTTGTTGTGTGCGCAGTTGTGCACTGCACTCTCTAAAAGCCCTAGATGCTATTGTCACATATGCATGTACAGTAGATGGCAGTATTGTCCTGTTTAAGAGTGTCACAACATTGCTGTTTACGACAGATGAACTGCTTTACGGTAGACGAAAACGTGACTGCTGTTGTGTGTTGTTACTAAGGCTGAAACGACGCGTCGACGTAGTCGACGTCATCGGTTACGTAAATACGTCGACGCCGTTTTTGTGCGTCGGCGCGTCGCATATTTACGTCACTCTACTTTACTGTCATGGCGGAGCGCAAAGCAGACGATGCGAGCGAGGGGAAAAAAGCACGCCAAAAGTCGTCAAAAGTGTGGGAGTATTTCAATAAACGGCCTAATAATGTTGTTGTATGCACACTGTGTCGAGCGGAAATGGCCTATCATAGCAGCACAACGGCTATGAACGAACATTTGAAAAGAAAACCCCCGACAGCGTTCTTGCCATCACCATCAACAAGTCAATCGTCCGCGTGCGTATACGTTGTCATTATTACACAAAAACATGAATGTGTCATTTGTATCTGCGTCGTAAATTCATAAACTAAAGCACCGTTTCGCTCTGAGAGGCGCGTTTGGCGTGCCTGTTCAGTGTTTACAAAGACGCGCTCCTCTTTAACGCTGTGGAGAAGCGGCGGCGGCGAGCGAGCGGCGAGGCGGGGCGCGCCGGGAGCGACGCCGCAATCGTGCCCAGGTGCGCGATCCGCGCAGTTGGAAGAGAAAAGACTTTGTGTAAAATTAAAAGATTGTAAACCTGGCAAAGCCGTCTGGCGTTCAGTCTGTCGGTCGGTCCTGAAAGAACCCCACGGCACAAGACGTGTCACAAACGCTAACGTTAATTAGTTGTGCAAATACCTTTTACAACATTAACAGTTACATATACTATGTACAAACCAACAATTAACTTTCACTTTAATCATACTATCATTGTTGTGTTATTAAGCAAAATAAGCAATACTTTTACTTTTGTTGAAATGTTTACACTGTACACTTTTTTGTATTGGATGTTTAGCTTTATTTTTGCACATTTTAGCAAATAAGCAATACTTTTACTTTTGTTGAAATGTTTACACTTGTTACAGAATATTTCCGTTTTGCACTTTTTTGTATTGGATGTTTATCTTTATTTTTGCACATTTTAAAGCAAAATAAGCAATACTTTTACTTTTGAAATGCTTATACTATTCCAGAATATTAAGATTTGCACTGGATGTTTACTTTTATATTTGCACATTAAAAAGCAAATAAGCTACTTTTAATTTTGTTAAATGTTAAAAGTTTTAAATGTTTACATTGTTACAGAATATTTTGTCATGTTGTTGTCAATGTTGACTGAGTGGCCATACTTTTTTTTTTGTAAATAAAAGCCATGCCTTTTGAAAAAACTGGCCTACATTTATTTTTTCCTCTTCATTTTAAATAAAAAAAAAAAATCGGTAAAAGGAAAAATAATCTATAGATTAATCGAAAAAAATAATCTATAGATTAACCGATTAATCGAAAAAATAATCTATAGATTAATCGATAGAAAAATAATCGTTAGCTGCAGCCCTAGTTGTTACCGCGCTGGGAGGACGTTAATGAAACTACCTAACAATAAACCTGGAGGGGGCGTGGCCTCCAGCTCCGCCAGAATTTCGGGAGAAAATTTGTCCCGGGAGGTTTTCGGGAGAGGCGCTGAATTTCGGGAGTCTCCCGGAAAATCCGGGAGGGTTGGCAAGTATGCTTTAATAACAATCACTGCTTGATGGATAAGCGGATTGTTTATTTGTTCAGACGTTTGACTGACTTTGTAGAAGCCAATCGTAGCTAACACAAATGCTAATGCAACTTGGGGGTTCAAGCTGGCCCAGTTTGCTTGAGGGTACATGGGCAGGACCTGCTTGGGTTTATTTGGAAGTAAATAAAAGAGGTCTTTACAATACAGGTTTTAATAATATAATATTTGGTATGATCAGGTAATATTTAAGTTGAAAAAGTATGCATTTTTTTCCGTCAAAATTGAAAGAACAAATGTATTTAGTCCAAAAAAGTGAAGTATTTTATTGACACACATTTTTTCCAGGCTTTTGTGGCCACATATGTTTGACACCTGTGGTGTATGAGGCGGTGACTCTGGGTTTAATACTGCGATGTTGGGCACTAACAGGCCGTAAAACAGGTTTTTACGCTCTAACTACGAAAATATTGAATGTATTAATAGTAAATTTACAAATTTGTATACCACGGTTATATCCGGTAAGAGGAGGCTACGCCGGATAGTCGAACCTGGGATTCAGGAGGAACAGTGTGGTTTTCGTCCTGGTCGTGGAACTGTGGACCAGCTCTATACTCTCGGCAGGGTCCTTGAGGGTGCATGGGAGTTTGCCCAACCAGTCTACATGTGTTTTGTGGACTTGGAGAAGGCATTCGACCGTGTCCCTCGGGAAGTCCTGCGGGGAGTGCTCAGAGAGTACGGGGTATCGGACTGTCTGATTGTGGCAGTCCGCTCCCTGTATGCTCAGTGCCAGAGCTTGGTCCGCATTGCTGGCAGTAAGTCGGACACGTTTCCAGTGAGGGTTGGACTCCGCCAAGGCTGCCCTTTGTCACCCATTCTGTTCATAACTTTTATGGACAGAATTTCTAGGCGCAGTCAAGGCGTTGAGGGGATCTGGTTTGGTGGCTGCAGGATTAGGTCTCTGCTTTTTGCAGATGATGTGGTCCTGATGGCTTCATCTGGCCAGGATCTTCAGCTCTCACTGGATCGGTTCGCAGCCGAGTGTGAAGCGACTGGGATGAGAATCAGCACCTCCAAGTCCGAGTCCATGGTTCTCGCCCGGAAAAGGGTGGAGTGCCATCTCCGGGTTGGGGAGGAGATCTTGCCCCAAGTGGAGGAGTTCAAGTACCTCGGAGTCTTGTTCACGAGTGAGGGAAGAGTGGATCGTGAGATCGACAGGCGGATCGGTGCGGCGTCTTCAGTAATGCGGACGCTGTATCGATCCGTTGTGGTGAAGAAGGAGCTGAGCCGGAAGGCAAAGCTCTCAATTTACCGGTCGATCTACGTTCCCATCCTCACCTATGGTCATGAGCTTTGGGTTATGACCGAAAGGACAAGATCACGGGTACAAGCGGCCGAAATGAGTTTCCTCCGCCGGGTGGCGGGGCTCTCCCTTAGAGATTGGGTGAGAAGCTCTGCCATCCGGGGGGAGCTCAAAGTAAAGCCGCTGCTCCTCCACATCGAGAGGAGCCAGATGAGGTGGTTCGGGCATCTGGTCAGGATGCCACCCGAACGCCTCCCTAGGGAGGTGTTTAGGGCACGTCCGACCGGTAGGAGGCCGCGGGGAAGACCCAGGACACGTTGGGAAGACTATGTCTCCCGGCTGGCCTGGGAACGCCTCGGGGTCCCACAGGAAGAGCTGGACGAAGTGGCTGGGGAGAGGGAAGTCTGGGCTTCCCTGCTTAGGCTGCTGCCCCCGCGACCCGACCTCGGATAAGCGGAAGAAGATGGATGGATGGATGTTATATCCGGTACCAATTAGCCGAGATAAACGAGTGACGACTGTCTGGAAACATGCATGGTTTACCGCTTATCTAGGATTTCTAGGCAAACTCTACTGCCCCCTATAGCCCAAACCCTGAATCACAGCTCAAAACTAATATGGCAAGTTTTCCGTCAAAGGTCATATTTTGCGTGCCGTGAGAGAACTTTCTCATACGGTCGTTTGCCTCGTCTGTGAGAAAGATCCGATCTATTTCAGCCTTTGTCTTCGTGTCTTTTGTGCATTTTGCCCAGCGAGTGGCGCATCCTGACAGCTGAGAAAGATCTTTGTTGATCTCAGCATGGAGACTTCTCCGAAGATGCTCTGCAGAGAAGTTTCCCGTCGTGCAACTTTACATATATACAAAACCCAAAACCAGTGAAGTTGGCACATTGAGTAATTCCTAAATAAAAACAGAATACAATGATTTGCAAATCCTTTTCAACTTATATTCAATTGAAGAGACTGCAAAGACAAGATATTTCATGTTCGAACTGTAAGTTGAAAAGGATTTGCAAATCATTGTATTCTGTTTTTACTTTCCTCCAGAAGGTCTTATCTTTGTCCATGTGATGTCAGATGAAGCAAAAATGGAGCTGTTTGGCCACAATACCCAGCAATATGTTTGGAGGAGAATAGGCGAGGTCTTTAATCCCAGGAACACCACACCTACCGTCAAGCATGGTGGTGGTAGTATTATGCTCTGGGCCTGTTTTGCTGCCAGTTGTAGCGGTGTAGCGTGCAAGGACGGGAGTGGAAGAAGTGTCAAAATATGGAGCTAACTGTTTTGACTTAAATCAATAACGGAGCAGCATCTCCTCATTCGTGGCTCACTAGTGCAACAACAACGCCGGAAATGTGAAATACGCTCTAATAACTAAAGTTCTATAGTAGTTTTTGGCACTTCCGTAGCAAGTCTACTGACAGATATAAGTTAGAAGTGTACGCTACTTTGTATTAGAAATGGCAACAACGGAGAATGAATGCCCCTTAACAAAAAGATTGAGAAAAAGAAGAAGCTTATCGACTACAGTGTCGACACAGACTAGATTGGCGGACTCGTGCAAATTTTCAGGACTTACGAAGATCCCAAATACCCATCTGCAGGTACCAATAGGTAAGAAAAGCTGGTTTTGCATAATATTGCAAAACAAAACGTCAAATAATATGTCTGCTACTAGGTGCCATTTCGCTGCCCTTATACACACACCATAATGATACCGTATGTTGAAGCACAGTACGTCTGACTATGGTAGCCGTAATGCTCCGACAATCCATCAAGCGGTGCAGCTTCTTAGCTTACCAAAGTCGTACTGAAACATTTTGACAGATTTTTGAGCACCGTGTGTAATGTTCGATATTCTCAATTCAAATGGGACTCAAATGGGACAATGAAAAATGAGGATTACCTCCAAATTCTTCAGAACAACCTTAAATCATCAGCCCGGAGGTTGGGTCTTGGGCGCAGTTGGGTGTTCAAACAGGACAATGACCCCAAACACACGTCAAAAGTGGTAAAGGAATGGCTAAATCAGGCTAGAATGAAGGTTTTAGAATGGCCTTCCCAAAGTCCTGACTTAAACGTGTGTACAATGCTGAAGAAACAAGTCCATGTCAGAAAACCAACACATTTAGCTGAACTGCACCAATTATTTCAAGAGGAGTGGTCAAAAATTCAAGCAGAAGCTTGTGGATGGCTACCAAAAGCGCCTTATTGCAGGTAAACTTGCCAAGGGACATGTAAGCAAATATTAACATTGCTGTATGTATACTTTTGACCCAGCACATTTGCTCACATTTTCAGTAGAGCCATAATAAATTCATAAAAGAAGCAAACTTCATGAATGTTTTTTGTGACCAACAAGTATGTGCTCCAATCACTACATCACAAAAAAATAAGAGTTGTAGAAATTATTGGTAACTCAAAACTGTATATACACATATATATACAGTGTTTCCCACAGGGCAGGCATCTATTTGTGGTGGTGTGGTTGGGGGGTGGGGGGTGGCGGCGGCAGCGGTGATGACCAAGAAGAACGCGGAGTTGGAATATAATTACAACACTTTATGTACATATTTATATACAGATTTGAACAATTAGTTATTCACTGAAATATATTTATTAATTGTGGTTCTTACAAAAAATATATCTTATAAAATATAAAAGCTAAAATGTCTCTTAAAGCTCTGCCCCTTTAATTAGTGCATACTAAATAATTTAACTTTAGCCTACTACTACAACCATATTATTTACCAGCAACATAAAGTGAAACAGAGGCAGAGGTGTCCTGCCACAGTCAGTCAACCTCCTCCTCCTCCTGCTGCTGCTGAACAGGTCGCACTGGAGCTAGTCGCTCTATGTTTTGTCGTGGTCCTCTCTATAAGGCACATAAGAATATAAATTAGGACCCTTTTCATGAGAAAAGTGCATTTCTGATCTGACCCTGCTTTATTTTTCAGTGTTTGCTGAGTCTCACCTGTTCCCTCCGCCCTAATTTTTCTACTTGCCCGACTTCTCAAATCTACTTGCCCCAATATTTTTACTTGTCCTGCCTAGGTTTTTTTCTGGCTGTGTAGTGCTCATGGCATATATCTTACTAAAATTCTTCCCGTTGACTATTTACAACACTACACAGTATTTATTATTATTATCTATAATTACATTTAAATGGCATTGCATACATGTAAAATTAAATGCTATTTCACATTATTTGACCAGTAGCAGTTACAATCATCTGAACAGGTCAGCCACCTGTTTAAAGCCCGATCACAGTTGAAATCTTGAAATGAAGGGCCTTTAATGGCCAAAACATTAACCTGGACAACATTTTAACAGCTGGTTGGCTCAGATTTTATTCTTTTCATTGCATTCACATGCTGCAGTGGACAGTGGACAATTTAGCTTGAGTATTAATGTAGTATCTGAAGCACCGTCTCCACGTGTGTTTATTGACAACAGGGTTATAACCTGGACACGTTAGCTCGTCGGTATGAAAACAGGTGATTGTTATTACGTGCGTCTGCCCCGGACCCCGAGTCAAACAGCGGCGGTGTTAATGAAGCAGCGTCAGGCTGCTCACCGTCAGTGAAACGCTCGGTGAAATCGCGGATTAACATTAAATATATGACGAGCCGCGAGCAATGCAGCTATAACCTATCTACCTATAACCTATAATACCCTCGTATTTTGATCCCGTCCGTCCGTCCGTCTTCGTCTCCTTCTGGCCCACCAGGTGAATTAAGTGCTATTGGCGGAGTTACAATGCATAGTAGGCTATCGCCACCTACTGCACCGGAGTTGTAACTACAAGGTACATTCACAGACAGAGTCCCATTGCTTTTATGAGCGGTCGAGCGAGTCAAAAGCCGAAAAATGCATTTGTGGCGGACGTAATTCTTTCGTGGCGGGCCGCCACAAATAAATGAATGTGTGGGAAACACTGATATATATACACACATACATATACTCATATACACATACATATATAAACACATACATGTACACATACATACATACATATACACATACATACATATACACATACATATATATGTACATATATCTGGACTCACCAGGAGGGGCCGAGTGGGCGTAGCCAAGACAGGGTTAGCCTAGCTTAGCATTAAGAGAAGATGGATGGTCAACTCAGAACTTGCTGGTCTCAGAACAGGGAGAACTGGACCCAATAAATCCACTTCCACGACAGTACCAAAACAAGTCCAGCTGTTTCACATTGTTGCTGAGTAGAGCCAATCTGGAAACTTCCTGCCCACTTGAACATCCCATAATACACGCGCCGGCCACACCAGCTAGCCTGCGGGCCGACATTCCAACCCGATTCACCCTTTGTCGTCAAACGCGAGCCAAAACATCTGCCTCTTTGCGTCCTCCTGAAAGTCACATGACCGGAACGGTGGCGAATCAGGATTAATACGTCGCCCCGGAGACTTGCTAACGCGCTTACGGCGACCACGGTTTGACACTGGAACACATCTTCATTATCGGCACGTTCATCATGTAGACCAGTGCTTCTTAACCTTGTTGGAGGGACCGAACCACACCAGTTTCATATGCGCATTCACCCAACCCTTCTTTAGTGAAAAATAAAATGTTTTTTTCTTTCAAATTCAAGACAAAGTTATATGTTTTTGGTAACACTTTAGTATGGGGAACATATTCTAAGTAACAAAGACTTCATTTAGAGTTATTTGGACACTAGGGGAACATATTCTAACTAACAAAGACTTCATTTAGAGTTTTTTGGACACTAGGGGAACATATTCTAAGTAACAAAAACTTAATTTAGAGTTATTTGGTTAGGTCAGGGGTCGGCAACCCAAAATGTTGAAAGAGCCATATTGGACCAAAAATACAAAAACAAATCTGTCTGGAGCCGCAAAAAAGTAAAAGCCATATTACATACAGATAGTGTGTCATGAGATATAAATTGAATTAAGATGACTTAAAGGAAACTAAATGAGCTCAAATATAGCTACAAATGAGGCATAATGATGCAATATGTACATATAGCTAGCCTAAATAGCATGTTAGCATCGATTAGCTTGCATTGACCAAATATGTCTGATTAGCACTCCACACAAGTCAATAACATCAACAAAACTCACCTTTGTGCATTCATGCACAACGTTAAAAGCTTGGTGGACAAAATGAGACAGAAAAAGAAGTGGCATAAAACACGTCCTAGAAAGTCGGAGAAAGTTATACATGTAAACAAACTATGGTGAGTTCAAGGACTGCCAAAATTAGTAGGACAAAACGGCACTCGCCAAATACTCGAATCGGTGAAGCATGTTTGATATAAACAGTGTGCTTTATAACAATTAGGGAGGTTTGTGTCATGTTTGTCCTCCTACAGAAACCATATTAAAACAAAAAATATATATTTTTCCCCTCATCTTTTTCCATTTTTCATACATTTTTGAAAAAGCTCCAGAGAGCCACTAGGGCGGCGCTAAAGAGCCGCATAGAGCCGTGGGTTGCCGACCCCTGGGTTAGGGTTAGGGTTAGAGGGTTAGGGTCAGGGTTAGAGGGTTAGGGCCAGGGTTAGAGGGTTAGGGTTATAACAAGGCCATGCCGAATAAGGCATTAATAAGTACTTAATAATGATTAGTTAAGAGCCAATATGTTACTAGTTTGCATGTTAATATATAGGGTTAGGGTCAGGGTTAGAGGGTTAGGGTCAGGGTTAGAGGGTTAGGGCCAGGGTTAGAGGGTTAGGGCCAGGGTTATAACAAGGCCATGCCGAATAAGGCATTAATAAGTACTTAATAATGATTAGTTAAGAGCCAATATGTTACTAATTTGCATGTTAATATATAGGGTTAGGGTCAGTGTTAGAGGTTTAGGGCCAGGGTTAGAGGGTTAGGGTTATAACAAGGCCATGCCGAATAAGGCATTAATAAGTACTTAATAATGATTAGTTAAGAGCCATTATGTTACTAATTTGCATGTTAATATATAGGGTTAGGGTCAGAGTTAGAGGGTTAGGGCCAGGGTTAGAGGGTTAGGGCCAGGGTTAGAGGGTTAGGGTTATAAAAAGGCCATGCCGAATAAGGCATTAATAAGTACTTAATAATGATTAGTTAAGAGCCAATATGTTACTAATTTGCATGTTAATATATAGGGTTAGGGTCAGGGTTAGAGGGTTAGGGCCAGGGTTAGGGCCAGGGTTAGAGGGTTAGGGCCAGGGTTAGAGGGTTATGGTTATAACAAGGCCATGCCAAATAAGGCATTAATAAGTACTTAATAATGATTAGTTAAGAGCCAATATGTTACTAATTTGCATGTTAATATATAGGGTTAGGGCCAGGGTTAGAGCGTTAGGGCCAGGGTTAGAGGGTTAGAGGGTTAGGGTTATAACAAGGCCATGCCGAATAAGGCATTAATAAGTACTTAATAATGATTAGTTAAGAGCCAATATGTTACTAATTTGCATGTTAATATATAGGGTTAGGGTCAGGGTTAGAGGGTTAGGGCCAGGGTTAGGGTCAGGGTTAGAGTGTTAGGGCCAGGGTTAGAGGGTTAGGGTTATAACAAGGCCATGCCGAATAAGGCATTAATAAGTACTTAATAATGATTAGTTAAGAGCCAATATGTTACTAATTTGCATGTTAATATATAGGGTTAGGGTCAGGGTTAGAGGGTTAGGGCCAGGGTTAGGGTCAGGGTTAGAGGGTTAGGGCCAGGGTTAGAGGGTTAGGGTTATAACAGGGCCATGCCGAATAAGGCATTAATAAGTACTTAATAATGATTAGTTAAGAGCCAATATGTTACTAATTTGCATGTTAATATATAGGGTTAGGGTCAGGGTTAGAGGGTTAGGGCGAGGGTTAGGGTGAGGGTTAGAGGGTTAGGGCCAGGGTTATAACAAGGCCATGCCGAATAAGGCATTAATAAGTACTTAATAATGATTAGTTCAGAGCCAATATGTTACTAATTTGCATGGTAATATATAGGGTTAGGGTCAGAGTTAGAGGGTTAGGGCCAGAGTTACAGGGTTAGGGCCAGGGTTAGAGGGTTAGGGTTATAACAAGGCCATGCCGAATAAGGCATTAATAAGTACTTAATAATGATTAGTTAAGAGCCAATATGTTACTAATTTGCATGTTAATATATAGGGTTAGGGTCAGGGTTAGAGGGTTAGGGCCAGGGTTAGGGTCAGGGTTAGAGGGTTAGGGCCAGGGTTATAACAAGGCCATGCCGAATAAGGCATTAATAAGTACTTAATAATGATTAGTTAAGAGCCAATATGTTACCAATTTGCATGTTAATATATAGGGTTAGGGTCAGGGTTAGAGGGTTAGGGCCAGGGTTAGGGTCATGGAACCCAGGTTAAGAACCACCGATGTAGTAACATCGTCTTGCCAAAAAGGTGCCACTCATTTGGCATCAGACCAACAGTCAGCCTGCTGGTATCCATGGCAACCAGAGGTGAGGTTCTACATGGCGTCCCTGTCACTTTACAGCACGCGGCGCTCAGGTCAACAAAGCAGCAAGCGAGGTCAAAGTTCAGCGGTTCAAGCGAAGGTTCTGTCATTTTCATGTGGAAGTGAAAAATGTCAAAGTCAGCAAAAAAAAAGAAAACCCCAGGGGAGAAGGAAGGGAGGGTTCCTCTTTTTCATCCATTGAAGCTTTTGAGTTCTTTCTGGTGCATTCATACACTTTGCAGGCAGGAAGGGGACAGTTAAAAAAAAAAAAAAAAGACGGATGCGACCTTTGAACTGCTTTCTCTTTCATGCGTCAGCGGCGGCCGACACAAGCTCGGCGTGAACGCGACGTCCGACGCGAGTTTCTCCATTTGTTTTTGCCTCCGAGAAAATTCCCATGTTGAATGTTTGACTGAGTCATCCTGCATGCAAACAACATCCATTGTCCAACACAGGCAATCATTGACCACATTAACTGCAGTCACGCTGCGGTTTTTTTTTTTTTTTTAACACCCGCCTCAAGACGCCTGAACGCAACATCTCACTGGACCAGTGACGTGCGGGCATGGAAAGAAAAAAATGTAAAAAGAAAAAAATATATAAAATTGTTATATGTATCCAGTGATTATACTATAAAGTTATTTTCCATTTAACTTCACCAGTTTTAGATTATTTTTATTCAAAATCGCTGAATTTTCACATTTGCCGTTCAAATACTGAGAAGATGTTACGATCCGCTGCCCGGATCATAGTTTGTTTATGTTTGTGTCACGTGTTTTCAGCACCTTGAGTTTAGTTTGTTTCTGTTGCCATGACGGCAGATTGTACGCACCTGCCTCTGGTTAGTGTTCGGGACGCGCACCTGTTGCCCGGGCACTAATCAGAGGGCTATTTAGTCTTTGCCCTGGCCTCACTCGGTCTGGCTTCCTAGTTTGTTCCCATACAACTGTTAACGACTATTTTGATTCTGCTAGCTTTTCACGCTATGCTATTTTTTCCTGCTAGCTCCCACGCTAGTCCTTTTGTTTTGCCTTTTGTGCTACATGCATGTTTTTTGCTGGCTTCGTACTGTAACGACTTGGTCGCATAGTGATGCGGGTGTGGTTCTCCCAAGGATGCAGACGGCTTCGGACACAGCTTGCAGGTAGGAAAATGATTTATTTTAAATATAAATCATATGATGGATAAACAAAAAACATGCATGTAGCACAAAAGGCAAAACAAAAGGACTAGCGTGGGAGCTAGCAGGAAAAAATAGCATAGCATGAAAAGCTAGCAGAATCAAAATAGTCGTTAACAGTTGTATGGGAACAAACTAGGAAGCCAGACCGAGTGAGGCCAGGGCAAAGACTAAATAGCCCTCTGATTAGTGCCCGGGCAACAGGTGCGCGTCCCGAACACTAACCAGAGGCAGGTGCGTACAATCTGCCGTCATGGCAACAGAAACAAACTAAACTCAAGGTGCTGAAAACACGTGACACAAACATAAACAAACTATGATCCGGGCAGCGGATCGTAACAGAAGAGATGGTGCGGTGAACAGCAGCCAGTCGAGGCACGTCACTCAGTGCCTCAACATGGATTCCGGACTCGGCTAACTGCTGGCCTGCTGTGCAGTGAGACCGTATTGCTATATGAATTATATTATACATTTCCATAGTTTAGTTAGCTGAGGTATATAATGTACAGTGTATTTTGTCAACAACTGTATGTGTGTAACGTATGTCTTGTGCTGAGCGATCATAAAACTGCTGCGAAGACGCACTGGCTGAGACACGCATAGCCACGCCACCTGGTGCTAAAGACACGTTTGCCGCAGACTGCACCCACCGACGGGAACGCCACACCAACCAAAGCCCACACCCAAACCCTCCACGTGCAAGACCGAATCCACCCCCAAAAAAAGTCACTTCACAAGAAGCCAAAAAGTGCAAAAACAACATTGCTCGCGCCGGAGGAGCCGTGAACGACTGCAAGGACACTACATTAGGTACACCTGCAGACTGCAGCACGGATTTCATATTTCATTCATTCACAACTCCTCCACACCGAACACCACTGTACCCGCACTTATAAGTAAAGGTAAGACCATAATAACGTTTTTTTTTATTAAATGTGCTTTTTTGTGTGCTACAGTTTGTATGTGTAAAGTTAAAGTTAAGTTAAAGCAGGGGCGTCACTAGCTTTTAAGGACAGGGGGGGCTTTGCCCCCAGGAGATGCACAGGATGCGAGCGAATGTTACGCACCAGCACAAAACTTCACAAACGGCTAACAAAGACTTAGAAATTATTCATTGTTATTATTATTTTTTTTTTTTTAAATGCACGGGACAAAATGAAATGCTCCCCGGGACGATGGCTTTTAACCATATATTTTCTTTTTCTTTTTATGTATTTATTCATTTTACATTTTACATTAAATGTCTTGGTTTTTCCTCCCTCTGAAAATCCTATTAAATGTTTAACAAGCCATCCTATAATAATAAAACAGCTATTAATGTAGCAATACAATAAAACAAATATATTTAATGATGTTTTTTTCATTATTTTAACAATAGGCTTATGTATATTACTTTATATAGATTCTACAAGAAACACAAAACTTAAAAAATAAATGATTTACAATTGCACACACAAGGTTTTGTGCAGCTTCACTCATTGTAAAGGAAGATAATGTGCTTCGTACACCTGCAGGACCGCAAGCAAGGTCGCAGAGAAAATGCGGGCTGGAATTGGAGTGATGTGGGCATTTTCTATATGAACAAGTGGAATGGATTGGATACCGACGCACGAAAGGGGCTCTCTACCTTACGCTACGAAGCGAGGGGAAACTGAGTGAATAATAACAGGTTATATGATTATTTATTTAAACTCATATTTGGGCCACTTTATAATGAATATGTCGGCATTTATTTGTAAAAAAAACAAAAAAACACCAAATTATTTAGGGGGGCTAACAACGCCAATGAGTTAAAGTACCAATGATTGTCACACTAGGTGTGGTGAAATATGTCCTCTGCATTTGACCCATCCCCTTGATCACCCCCTGGGATGTGAGAGAAGCAGTGGGCAGCAGCGGCGCCGCGCCCGGGAATAATTGTTGGTGATTGAACCCCCAATTCCAAGCCTTGATGCTGAGTGCCAAGCAGGGAAGAATGCCGGTATGAGCTTTTAAACATAACCCGTTAACTGCTGCCAATCAAATGGTGAATAAGATACTCTTTAGGGTTCATATGTTTGTAAATCTGACTGTGATGAAGTCAGTGCCTCACCAGCCATCAACCTCACCGCACGTCACTGCACTGGACGCTTCATTAGGTACACCCTCTCATCACATCCGATGCAAACAATCCTTTTTGATGTTCATCTTCTCAAAGTAATAGAAACAGGTGTCAACTGAAAAGTTAAATCATTCTGTGATATATTTTTACATATTTTGTAAAAAGACCATTTTTCTCTTTACATTATGCCTATTTTTTCTAAGGCTGAAACGACGCGTCGACGTCATCGGTTACGTAAATACGTCGACGCCGTTTTTGTGCGTCGGCGCGTCGCATAATTACGTCACACTACTTTACTGTCATGGCGGAGCGCAAAGCAGACGATGCGAGCGAGGGGAAAAAAGCACGCCAAAAGTCGTCAAAAGTGTGGGAGTATTTCAATAAACGGCCTAATAATGTTGTTGTATGCACACTGTGTCGAGCGGAAATGGCCTATCATAGCAGCACAACGGCTATGAACGAACATTTGAAAAGAAAACCCCCGACAGCGTTCTTGCCATCACCATCAACAAGTCAATCGTCCGCGTGCGTATACGTTGTCATTATTACACAAAAACATGAATGTGTCATTTGTATCTGCGTTGTAAATTCATAAACTAAAGCACCGTTTCGCTCTGAGAGGCGCGTTTGGCGTGCCTGTTCAGTGTTTACAAAGACGCGCTCCTCTTTAACGCTGTGGAGAGGCGGCGGCGGCGAGCGAGCGGCGAGGCGGGGCGCGCCGGGAGCGACGCCGCAATCGTGCCCAGGTGCGCGATCCGCGCAGTTGGAAGAGAAAAGACTTTGTGTAAAATTAAAAGATTGTAAACCTGGCAAAGCCGTCTGGCGTTCAGTCTGTCGGTCCTGAAAGAACCCCACGGCACAAGACGTGTCACAAACGCTAACGTTAATTAGTTGTGCAAATACCTTTTACAACATTAACAGTTACATATACTATGTACAAACCAACAATTAACTTTCACTTTAATCATACTATCATTGTTGTGTTATTAAGCAAAATAAGCAATACTTTTACTTTTGTTGAAATGTTTACACTGTACACTTTTTTGTATTGGATGTTTAGCTTTATTTTTGCACATTTTAGCAAATAAGCAATACTTTTACTTTTGTTGAAATGTTTACACTTGTTACAGAATATTTCCGTTTTGCACTTTTTTGTATTGGATGTTTATCTTTATTTTTGCACATTTTAAAGCAAAATAAGCAATACTTTTACTTTTGAAATGCTTATACTATTCCAGAATATTAAGATTTGCACTGGATGTTTACTTTTATATTTGCACATTAAAAAGCAAATAAGCTACTTTTAATTTTGTTAAATGTTAAAAGTTTTAAATGTTTACATTGTTACAGAATATTTTGTCATGTTGTTGTCAATGTTGACTGACTAGTGGCCATACTTTTTTTTTTGTAAATAAAAGCCATGCCTTTTGAAAAAACTGGCCTATATTTATTTTTTCCTCTTCATTTTAAATAAAAAAAAAAATCGGTAAAAGGAAAAATAATCTATAGATTAATCGAAAAAATAATCTATAGATTAATCGATAGAAAAATAATCGTTAGCTGCAGCCCTAATTTTTTCCTTTCTTTTTTTTTCATTCATTTCATTTTTTCCAGTTATTTATTTATTTCAGGCAATGACTTAAAAAAGTACAAAGTTGACAACACATAATAATATAAATTAATATAGTGCAAAAGGTAATGTATAGTATGTAATGCATTATGCCTATTTGCTGTCTTTTTTTTCTCCAAATCTGCTAATAAAAAACACCAACTACAGGATAGAAATGTCTCCCGGGCCACACTTTAGAGCAGGGGTGCTCATTACGTCGATCGCGAGCTACCGGTCGATCTCGGAGGGTGTGTCAGTCGATCACCAGCCAGCCATTAAAAAAATAGTCCTAAAAATGAGCGATCATAAATCTTCACTATGACGTCACTTTCGTCACTTGATTGACATTCACGGCACCCGAGGGTCTTCTGAGATGACGCTGGCTGCTGCCAGCTCATTAAAATGACCGACTGGAAGGCGAGAAACACTTTATTTCAACAGACTCTGGCGCCGTACCTGTCGTCAAAACTCCAAAGACCGACTGCACAGTTGCACAATAAAAGCTCTGCTTCATCCTGCCTGTGCTACCAAAATAAGAGTCTCAGAAAGCTGGCGTGCACAAGCTAGCAAGCTACGGAGTTTGCCGACAATGTATTTCTTGTAAAGTGTATACAAAGGAGTACGGAAGCTGGACAAATAAGATGCCAAAAACCAACCACTTTCATGTGGTATTGGACAGAAAGGAGGACTTTTTTTCTCCTCCATTCGAAAATGCGGACCTTATCAGCACCACTGTCTGATTCCAATCAATGCAAGTCATCAGAATCAGGTAATACACCAACTTATATTCTTGTCTTCATGAAAGAAAGGAATCTATATGTGTTAATTATGCTTGTATTATCTTTAAACACCTTTAACTTATTAACAATATTAACTATATGTGTTAAACATGCTTGTATTATCTTTAAACACCTTTAACTTGTTAACAATATTAACTATGTGTTAAACATTCTTGTATTATCATTAAACACCTTTAATTTATTAACAATATTAACTATATGTGTTAAACATGCTTGCATTATCACTAAACATCTTTAACTTGTTAACAATATTAACTATATGTGTTAAACATGCTTGTATTATCACTAAACATCTTTAACTTGTTAACAATATTAACTATATGTGTTAATTATGCTTGTATTATCTTTAAACACCTTTAACTTATTAACAATATTAACTATATGTGTTAAACATGCTTGTATTATCTTTAAACACCTTTAACTTGTTAACAATATTAACTATGTGTTAAACATTCTTGTATTATCATTAAACACCTTTAACTTGTTAACAATATTAACTATGTGTTAAACATGCTTGTATTATCTTTAAACACCTTTAACTTATTAACAATATTAACTATATGTGTTAAACATGCTTGCATTATCATTAAACACCTTTAACTTGTTAACAATATTAACTATATGTATTAAACATACTTGTATTTTCATTAAACACCTTTAATTTATTAACAATATTAACTATATGTGTTAAACATGCTTGTATTATCTTTAAACACCTTTAACTTATTAACAATATTAACTATATGTGTTAAACATGCTTGTATTATCTTTAAACACCTTAAACTTGTTAACAATATTAACTATGTGTTAAACATTATTGTATTATCATTAAACACCTTTAATTTATTAACAATATTAACTATATGTGTTAAACATGCTTGCATTATCACTAAACATCTTTAACTTGTTAACAATATTAACTATATGTGTTAATTATGCTTGTATTATCTTTAAACACCTTTAACTTGTTAACAATATTAACTATATGTGTTAATTATGCTTGTATTATCTTTAAACACCTTTAACTTATTAACAATATTAACTATATGTGTTAAACATGCTTGTATTATCTTTAAACACCTTTAACTTGTTAACAATATTAACTATGTGTTAAACATTCTTGTATTATCATTAAACACCTTTAACTTATTAACAATATTAACTATATGTGTTAAACATGCTTGTATTATCTTTAAACACCTTTAACTTATTAACAATATTAACTATATGTGTTAAACATGCTTGCATTATCATTAAACACCTTTAACTTATTAACAATATTAACTATATGTGTTAAACATGCTTGCATTATCATTAAACACCTTTAACTTGTTAACAATATTAACTATATGTATTAAACATACTTGTATTTTCATTAAACACCTTTAATTTATTAACAATATTAACTATATGTGTTAAACATGCTTGCATTATCATTAAACACCTTTAACTTGTTAACAAAAACATATATTTCATAAATAAGTAAATATAAATGATATATATGAATGAGGTAGATCCCCACGACTTGATCAATTGAAAAGTAGCTCGCCTGCAGAAAAAGTGTGAGCACCCCTGATGTAGAGACTCATGCAGTCCACAATCATAAACATGACGTTAAATGAACATTTCATTAAAAAGTCAACAATATTGATTTTGTAAAGCCTGGCTTATTTGTCATAGGACAGGCGTGTCAAACTCAATTTCATTGGAAAGTATTCGCAGCGCTTCCCTTTTCCCACATTTAGGTATCCATCTATCCATCCATCAATGTTACAGCTTTATTCCAAAGTCATTTTTGTCCTCAAAATTCTCCACACAATACCCCATAATGACAATGTGAAAAGTTATTTTAAAAACATTTAGCTAATTTATTCAAACTAAAAAAAAGTCACATGTAAATAAGTATTCACTGTCAAGACGTGGACTATGGTGTGTTTGTTTTCCCGAGATGCAAGTGAAGCTGGACTGGTCATGGCGTGAAGGTAAATACATATTTATTGATAACACTCAAAGGAACAAAAAGCGCGCTCAAGGCGGATGTACAAACTTGACTAACGAAACAAAAAGACTTGCACTTGGGCAAAAAAACTGTGAACAATTAAACAAAAACACTAACTGTGGCATTGATAGAAACAACTTACTTGGACATGGCATGAAGTGCGCAGAGGTAGACAGAGTGTGACAGGGGTATGAATGCGGGATGTCACCAGAACGACAAACTGAAAACAATGAACTTAAATACTATAGACATGATTAACGAAAACAGGTGCGTGACTCCTCGCCCGGAGTTCCTTAAGGCTCTGGATGCTGTGGGGCTGTCTTGGTTGACAAGACTCTGCAGCATCGCGTGGACATCGGGGGCGGTACCACTGGATTGGCAGACCGGGGTGGTGGTTCCTCTCTTTAAGAAGGGGAACCGGAGGGTGTGTTCTAACTATCGTGGGATCACACTCCTCAGCCTTCCCGGTAAGGTCTATTCAGGTGTACTGGAGAGGAGGCTACGCCGGATAGTCGAACCTCGGATTCAGGAGGAACAGTGTGGTTTTCGTCCTGGTCGTGGAACTGTGGACCAGCTCTATACTCTCAGCAGGGTCCTTGAGGGTGCATGGGAGTTTGCCCAACCAGTCTACATGTGTTTTGTGGACTTGGAGAAAGCATTCGACCGTGTCCCTCGGGAAGTCCTGTGGGGAGTGCTCAGAGAGTATGGGGTATCGGACTGTCTGATTGTGGCAGTCCGCTCCCTGTATGATCAGTGCCAGAGCTTGGTCCGCATTGCCGGTAGTAAGTCGGACACGTTTCCAGTGAGGGTTGGACTCCGCCAAGGCTGCCCTTTGTCACCGATTCTGTTCATAACCTTTATGGACAGAATTTCTAGGCGCAGTCAAGGCGTTGAGGGGATCTGGTTTGGTGGCTGCAGGATTAGGTCTCTGCTTTTTGCAGATGATGTGGTCCTGATGGCTTCATCTGGCCAGGATCTTCAGCTCTCACTGGATCGGTTCGCAGCTGAGTGTGAAGCGACTGGGATGAGAATCAGCACCTCCAAGTCCGAGTCCATGGTTCTCGCCCGGAAAAGGGTGGAGTGCCATCTCCGGGTTGGGGAGGAGATCTTGCCCCAAGTGGAGGAGTTCAAGTACCTCGGAGTCTTGTTCACGAGTGAGGGAAGAGTGAATCGTGAGATCGACGGGCGGATCGGTGCGGCGTCTTCAGTAATGCGGACGCTGTATCGATCTGTTGTGGTGAAGAAGGAGCTGAGCCGGAAGGCAAAGCTCTCAATTTACCGGTCGATCTACGTTCCCATCCTCACCTATGGTCATGAGCTTTGGGTTATGACCGAAAGGACAAGATCACGGGTACAAGCGGCCGAAATGAGTTTCCTCCGCCGGGTGGCGGGGCTCTCCCTTAGAGATAGGGTGAGAAGCTCTGCCATCCGGGGGGAGCTCAAAGTAAAGCCGCTGCTCCTCCACATCGAGAGGAGCCAGATGAGGTGGTTCGGGCATCTGGTCAGGATGCCACCCGAACGCCTCCCTAGGGAGGTGTTTAGGGCACGTCCGACCAGTAGGAGGCCGCGAGGAAGACCCAGGACACGTTGGGAAGACTACGTCTCCCGGCTGGCCTGGGAACGCCTTGGGGTCCCACAGGAAGAGCTGGACGAAGTGGCTGGGGAGAGGGAAGTCTGGGCTTCCCTGCTTAGGCTGCTTCCCCCGCGACCCGACCTCGGATAAGCGGAAGAAGATGGATGGATGGATGAAGGTGCGTGACTCAAAACGTGAAACAGGTGCGTGACGTGACAGATGAAAACTAATGGGTTGTTATGGTGACAAACAAGAGTGCACAATGAGTCCAAACGTGGAACAGGTGAAACTAATGGGTAATCATGGAAACAAGACAAGGGATTGAAAAGCCAGAAACTAAAGAGTCCAATAACTAAACTAAACAAAACAAAACATGATTACACAGACATGACATTCACAGCCTTTGCCTAATACTTTCCTGATGCACCTTTTGGTAGCGATTACAGCCTCGAGTCTTTTTGAATATATGCCACAAGCTTGGCATAGCTTTCTTTGGGCAGTTTGGCCCATTCCTCTTTGCAGCAACCGAGTGTTGGTTTTCATCCAGGATGTCTCTGCACATTGCTGCATTCTTTTTAGTCTCGTCAGGGAGCTGACCAAGAACCTGATGGTCACTCTGTCAGAGCTACAGCATTCCTCTGTCGACAGAAGAGAACCTTCCAGAAGGACAACCATCTCTGAAGCAATCCACCAATCAGGCCTGTATGGTAAAGTGACCAGACAGAAGCCATTTCTTAGTAAAAAAAGTTTGCCAAAATGCACCAGAAAGACTCTCAGACCATGAGGAACTAAATTCTCTGGTCTGACGAGACAAAGGTTGAAGTCTTTGGCGGGGTTTGGAGGAAACCAGGCCAATACCATCACTACAGAGAAGAATGGTGGTGGCAGCATCATGCTGTGGGGGTGGTTTTCAGCAGCAGAAACTGGGAGACCAGTCGGGATAGAGGGAAAGATGAATGCAGCAATGTACAGAGACATCTTGGATGAAAACAAACAACCAACCCATCCAACCTGATCGGCCTGCCGATATTATCGGCCAATAAATGCGTTAAAATGTAATATCGGAAATTATCGGTATCGGTTTCAACCTCCCGATTTTCCCGGGAGACTCCCGAATCTCAGTGCCCCTCCCGAAAATCTCCCGGGGCAACCATTCTCCCGATTTCCACCCGGACAATATTATTGAGGGGCGTGCCTTAAAGGCACTGCCTTTAGCGTCCTCTACAACCTGTCGTCACGTCCGCTTTTCCTCCATACAAACAGTCACATAATATATGCAGCTTTTTCACACACATAAGTGAATGCAAGACATACTTGTTCAATACAGGTCACACTGAGGGTGGCCGTATAAACAACTTTAACACTGTTACAAATATACGCCACACTGTGAATTCACACCAAACAAGAATGACGAACACATTTCGGGAGAACATCCGCACCGTAACACAACAGAACAAATACCCAGAATCCCCTTGCAGCACTAACTCTTCCCGGACGATAAAATATACACCCCCCGCTACTACCAAACCCCGCCCACCCACCTCAACCCCGCTGCCCCCCCATCTCCTGAATTCTAGTATACTCTGGACTGAAGCTGTGTGCCTTCATTGTTTTTGTAGCTGTTGTTTTGAGGCATGTTTAAAAAAAATAAAAAACAATGCACTTTGTGAAAGTCAAAGTATAGTATTTCCCATAGTTGTAATGAGTATCAGGATTATCTCATGGAGAGCATGTCCCAAATTCCAAGCTGCTGTTTTGAGGCATGTAAAAAAAAATGATGCAATTTGTGACTTCAATAATAAATATAGCAGTGCCTGGTTGGCATTTTTTTCCATAACTGGAGTTGAAGTTGTTCTCTTATTCTGGAAAACCTTGTTTTTGATTGATTGATTGATTGATTGAGACACGTTGTGACGTCATCGCTCCGAGAGCGAATAATAGAAAGGCGTTTAATTCGCCAAAATTCACCCATTTAGAGTTCGGAAATCGGTTAAAAACATACAGGTAAAAGCCAGTAAATTAGAATATTTTGAAAAACTTGATTTATTTCAGTAATTGCATTCAAAAGGTGTAACTTGTACATTATATTTATTCATTGCACACAGACTGATGCATTCAAATGTTTATTTCATTTAATTTTGATGATTTGAAGTGGCAACAAATGAAAATCCAAAATTCCGTGTGTCACAAAATTAGAATATTACTTAAGGCTAATACAAAAAAGGGATTTTTAGAAATGTTGGCCAACTGAAAAGTATGAAAATGAAAAATATGAGCATGTACAATACTCAATACTTGGTTGGAGCTCCTTTTGCCTCAATTACTGCGTTAATGCGGCGTGGCATGGAGTCGATGAGTTTCTGGCACTGCTCAGGTGTTATGAGAGCCCAGGTTGCTCTGATAGTGGCCTTCAACTCTTCTGCGTTTTTGGGTCTGGCATTCTGCATCTTCCTTTTCACAATACCCCACAGATTTTCTATGGGGCTAAGGTCAGGGGAGTTGGCGGGCCAATTTAGAACAGAAATACCATGGTCCGTAAACCAGGCACGGGTAGATTTTGCGCTGTGTGCAGGCGCCAAGTCCTGTTGGAACTTGAAATCTCCATCTCCATAGAGCAGGTCAGCAGCAGGAAGCATGAAGTGCTCTAAAACTTGCTGGTAGACGGCTGCGTTGACCCTGGATCTCAGGAAACAGAGTGGACCGACACCAGCAGATGACATGGCACCCCAAACCATCACTGATGGTGGAAACTTTACACTAGACTTCAGGCAACGTGGATCCTGTTCCTCTCCTGTCTTCCTCCAGACTCTGGGACCTCGATTTCCAAAGGAAATGCAAAATTTGCTTTTGTCAGAAAACATGACTTTGGACCACTCAGCAGCAGTCCAGCTCTTTTTTTCCTTAGCCCAGGTGAGACGCTTTTCGCGCTGTTTCTTGGTCAACAGTGGCTTGACACGAGGTATGCGGCAGTTGAAACCCATGTCTTTCAAGCGTCTCTTGGTGGTGGATCTTGAAGCACTGACTCCAGCAGCTGTCCACTCCTTCTGAATCTCCCCCACATTTTTGAATGGGTTTTTTTTCACAATCTTGACCAGGGCGCGGTGATCCCTATCGCTTGTACACTTTTTCTGACCACAGTTTTTCCTTCCCTTTGCCTCTCCATTAATGTGTTTGGACACAGAGCTCTGAGAACAGCCAGCCTCTTCAGCAATAACCTTTTGTGTCTTTCCCTCCTTGTGCAATGTGTCGATGGTTGCCTTTTGGACAGCTGTCAAATCTGAAGTCTTCCCCATGTTTGTGTAGGCTTCAGAACTGGACTGAGAGACCATTTAAAGCCCTTTGCAGGTGTTTTGAGTTAATCAGCTGATTAGTTTGTGGCCCCAGGTGTCTTCAAAATTTAACCCTTACACAATATTCTAATTTTGTGACACACGGAATTTTGGATTTTCATTTGTTGCCACTTCAAATCATCAAAATTAAATGAAATAAACATTTGAATGCATCAGTCTGTGTGCAATGAATAAATATAATGTACAAGTTACACCTTTTGAATGCAATTACTGAAATAAATCAAGTTTTTCAAAATATTCTAATTTACTGGCTTTTACCTGTATATATATATATATATATATATATATATATATATATATATATATATATATATATATATATATATATATATATATATATATATATATATATAGATATAGATATCTACATCCTGAAAATATGCAAACAAAACTGTGTTTAGATAATTGATACTTCAAACTTGCATAAATAAATATTAAGGAATATAACATAACTTGGCTTCTGAGAGTTTCAAAATGTAATAAATAAAATGCTAAAGTTGTGATAAACAAGCAATTATTTAAATAATTAAATATGGTCATTTTAAATGAATTACTATGATAATTTAAAATCAATTATTTCAAATATGTTTATTTTAATGTATAATTCTATGGCTGGATGTAATAAGGAGTCACGAAAAAATACAATTACTTTTGATGTTTTTAGCAAAATATAGTAAAAAAAAAATTTTTTTTAATTAATAAATATATTTATTTTTAGGTGAAATAAACATAATAATACAATTTATCTCTAGTCTGGATGATTTAGTTCT
The DNA here is from genome assembly GCF_033978685.3 of Nerophis lumbriciformis. NCBI lineage: Eukaryota > Metazoa > Chordata > Actinopteri > Syngnathiformes > Syngnathidae > Nerophis > Nerophis lumbriciformis. Next base: position 3,871,889 of record NC_084564.2, read on the forward strand.
TGTCACCCTGTTGTCCTCCCGTCATGAAAAAAGGCTGTCCTCACTCAGGTCCGCATGGAGCTGGAGGGGGCGTGGCTTCCAGCTCCGGCTGAAAATCGGGAGATTTTCGGGAGAATATTTGTCCCGGGAGGTTTTCGGGAGAGGCGCTGAATTTCGGGAGTCTCCCCGAAAATTCGGGAGGGTTGGCAAGTATGTAAATGTCTCATGATAATGTTAATGAGGGATTTTTAATCACTGCTATGTTGAAATTGTAACTAATATTGATACTGTTGTTGATAATATTCATTTTTGTTTGACTACTTTTGCTTTGTTTTGTGTCTCCTCTCAATTGCTCTGTTTATTGCAGTTCTGAGTGTTGCTGGCTAGGCTTTGCTTTTGGAATTGGATTGCATTGTTATGGTATTGCTGTGTATTGTTTTGTTAGATTGATTAATAAAAATTAAAAAAAATGTAAAATTACCGTATTTTCCGCACCATAAGGCGCCCTGGGTTATAAGCCGCGCCTTCAATGAACGGCATATTTCAAAACTTTGTCCACCTATAAGCCGCCCCGTGTTGTAAGCCGCATCTAACTGCGCTAAAGGAATGTCAAAAAAACAGTCAGATAGGTCAGTCAAACTTTAATAATATATTAAAAACCAGCGTGATGTGGGCGCGCATGGAGTCGTATATCAACATGGACGGAGCTGCGTGAAAAAAGCCACCCGGCCTCTTCGCGTAAACTTACCTTAACCACTCGCTCATCTTTTCTTCATCCATCCATCCCTTCGAGTTAGCTTTTATGATGACGCCGGCTGGAAAGGTCTCTTTTGGCAAGGTCTTCCTTTTGAATATCACCATGGGTGGAAGTTTCTGGCCATTAGCATGGCAAGCTAGAACCACAGTGAAGGATGACTTCTCATTCCCTGTGGTGCGAATATTCACCGTACGTGCTCCCGTTGTATCCACAGTGCGGTTCACAGGAATATCAAAAGTCAGTGGAACCTCGTCCATGTTGATAATGTTCTCTGGCCGGATCTTTTTTTCAGCTATCTTGTTTTTACAATATGCACGGAAAGTAGCCAGCTTTTCTTGAAAGTCTTTAGGCAGTTGCTGTGAAATAGTAGTCCGTGTGCGGATGGAGAGATTGCGTCTTTTCATGAACCGGAAACCTGTCGCTTAGTAGGAGCCATTTTGTGGTCTTTACAGATGTAAACACACAAAGGAAATGAAACGTAATATCCGCGCGCTTTTTCTTCTTCTACGCGGGCGGGTGGTTGCTTACAGTAGAAGAAGAAGCGCTTCCTGTTCTATGGGGGCGTGTGCTTACCTTGGCGGTTGCTTGCGTAGAAGAAGAAGCACTTCCTCTTCTACGGGGAAAAAAGATGGCGGCTGTTTACCGTAGTTGCGAGACCGAAACTTTATGAAAATGAATCTTAATATTAATCCATATATAAAGCGCACCGGGTTAAAAGCCGCACTGTCAGCTTTTGAGCAAATTTGTGGTTTTTAGGTGCGGCTAATAGTGCGGAAAATACGGTACTTGGAGAGCCAAATGTTTTCTAAGGTGGTACTTGATGAAAAAGTGTGAGAACAGTTGGTTCACAAAATAACCAATAGCAAATCGGGCCTTTGATTTTTCAGTATGCGGGCAAAGTTTGGACATCCCAGCATTAGAAGGTGTTCACTCTGGCACACCTTGACATTGTTGCTGCAGTGTTAGCTATTAACCTCAGAGTGCAAACACCATTTGTTGACTTTTGGGCGTTTTAAAGACCATGAACGTGTCAAAACCAACTCTAAAGTGGTATTTTACCCTCAAATGAATATCGATATTATGACAAAAGATTATTTTAAACTTAACTGCTCATAAAACCTGTCAATGATCAACATGCAGTCAGTAAAGGTATCTTCAGCGTCTAAGAGTTCCTGTACACTTGAACGCAGCATGGTTCCAATTGAAAAATGGCAGCATCATAAAGTTTGAACTCAATTAAAATATTTAATTGTCAAGCAGCGAATTAGTCCATTCATTACTAGAATTAAAAATGATACGCATTCAAGTTGAAATTAATTCATATCAGTTCAACTCTTCACATCAATTCCGGGTGTTATTTTACGATTCACGATTCAAAAACTAAATCAACGTCCATATTTTTTGCCATAAATGAAAAAGGTGCAACTCGTGGGGTTCGAACACGCACACTCACCGCTGCGAGTCATGTTGGCGGTCACCAGAAGAAACTTCCTCAGCTGATGATGATGAAGATGACGATGACGACGGCTCGATTCCCGCGGGTGGACCTTTGCACTGTGCTGCGTTCGCGGGCAGTCGGGCATGTCGCAATTGCAAGTGGGCGTGGAGGTCAGAGCTGTGACGCGTTCAATGACACTTGTTGCGTGTCAACCAGGTAGCACAACCGCATGGGGCCAACCTGTAAAAATATCACTATGTGCCTATGTCCCTGAACGCACCACCGCTCTGTGGGGGCAGTTGGCGCGCTGCCCCGACTGGCGAGGACAACAGGAAGTGAAAGCATCCGTCAGACTCAATGGTGACAACTTTGACTACTTCCTGACTCTGGAGGTCACGTTGGCGTACCTCTAAATTAGCCCCTCCCCCTGCACTATCTTTTTAAGGGTGGCGTTTAGGGACAAACTTTACAGCAAACGCAACAAAATGTACAGAAAAACAATCACATAAAAACTAAATGCCGGATTGAAAAAAAAAAAAAAACAGACATGTTTTTATTAAATGTATTTAATAAATAAATTAAATACATTTTAATTTATAAAATGATGATAAAATTATTAAATAAAAATAAATGCATTTTTATTTAATTCAAGTTTTTATTATAATGTATTTGTGCTTTTAATAAAGCACAAAAACAACTGCATAAGAGAAACGTTGCAAGTTCACTGATTAAAAACGTGAATGTACTTGTCGGGGTAGTTTTAAGGCAGGGGTCCCCAAACTACAGCCCACGGGCCAGGAAAAAAAGGCAAAAAAAACCAGACATGTTTTTATTAAATGTATTTAATAAATAAATTAAATACATTTTAATTTATAAAATGATGATAACATTATTAAATAAAAATAAATATATTTTTATTTAATTCAAGTTTTTATTATAATTTATTTGTGCGTTTAATAAAGCACAAAAACAACTGCATAAGAGAAACATTGCAAATTCACTGATTAAAAACGTGAATGTACTTGTCGGGGTAGTTTTAAGGCAGGGGTCCCCAAACTACGGCCCGCGGGCCAGAAAAAAAGGCAAAAAAACCAGACATGTTTTTATTAAATGTATTTAATAAATAAATTAAATACATTTTAATTTATAAAATGATGATAACATTATTAAATAAAAATAAATACATTTTTATTTAATTCAAGTTTTTATTATAATGTATTTGTGCTTTTAATAAAGCACAAAAACAACTGCATAAGAGAAACGTTGCAAGTTCACTGATTAAAAACGTGAATGTACTTGTCGGGGTAGTTTTAAGGCAGGGGTCCCCAAACTACAGCCCACGGGCCAGAAAAAAAGGCAAAAAAACCAGACATGTTTTTATTAAATGTATTTAATAAACCAATTAAATACATTTTAATTTATAAAATGATAATACAATTATTAAATAAAAATAAATACATTTTTATTTAATTCAAGTTTTTATTATAATGTATTTGTGCTTTTAATAAAGCACAAAAACAACTGCATAAGAGAAACGTTGCAAGTTCACTGATTAAAAACGTGAATGTACTTGTCGGGGTAGTTTTAAGGCAGGGGTCCCCAAACTACAGCCCACGGGCCAGGAAAAAAAGGCAAAAAAACCCAGACATGTTTTTATTAAATGTATTTAATAAATAAATTAAATACATTTTAATTTATAAAATGATAATAAAATTATTAAATAAAAATAAATACATTTTTATTTAATTCAAGTTTTTATTATAATGTATTTGTGCTTTTAATAAAGCACAAAAACAACTGCATAAGAGAAACGTTGCAAGTTCACTGATAAAAACGTGAATGTACTTGTCGGGGTAGTTTTAAGGCAGGGGTCCCCAAACTACAGCCCACGGGCCAGAAAAAAAGGCCAAAAAAAACAGACATGTTTTTATTAAATGTATTTAATAAATAAATTAAATACATTTTAATTTATAAAATGATAATAAAATTATTAAATAAAAATAAATACATTTTTATTTAATTCAAGTTTTTATTATAATGTATTTGTGCTTTTAATAAAGCACAAAAACAACTGCATAAGAGAAACGTTGCAAGTTCACTGATTAAAAACGTGAATGTACTTGTCGGGGTAGTTTTAAGGCAGGGGTCCCCAAACTACAGCCCACGGGCCAGGAAAAAAAGGCAAAAAAAACCAGACATGTTTTTATTAAATGTATTTAATAAATAAATTAAATACATTTTAATTTATAAAATGATAATAAAATTATTAAATAAAAATTAATACATTTTTATTTAATTCAAGTTTTTATTATAATGTATTTGTGCTTTTAATAAAGCACAAAAACAACTGCATAAGAGAAACGTTGCAAGTTCACTGATTAAAAACGTGAATGTACTTGTCGGGGTAGTTTTAAGGCAGGGGTCCCCAAACTACAGCCCACGGGCCAAAAAAAAAGGCAAAAAAACCAGACATGTTTTTATTAAATGTATTTAATAAATAAATTAAATACATTTTAATTTATAAAATGATAATAAAATTAGTAAATAAAAATAAATACATTTTTATTTAATTCAAGTTTTTATTATAATGTATTTGTGCTTTTAATAAAGCACAAAAACAACTGCATAAGAGAAACGTTGCAAATTCACTGATTAAAAACGTGAATGTACTTGTCGGGGTAATTTTAAGGCAGGGGTCCCCAAACTACAGCCCACGGGCCAGGAAAAAAACGCAAAAAAAACCAGACATGTTTTTATTAAATGTATTTAATAAATAAATTAAATACATTTTAATTTATAAAATGATAATAAAATTATTAAATAAAAATAAATACATTTTTATTTAATTCAAGTTTTTATTATAATGTATTTGTGCTTTCAATAAAGCACAAAAACAACTGCATAAGAGAAACGTTGCAAGTTCACTGATTAAAAACGTGAATGTACTTGTCGGGGTAGTTTTAAGGCAGGGGTCCCCAAACTACAGCCCACGGGCCAGGAAAAAAAGGCAAAAAAAACCAGACATGTTTTTATTAAATGTATTTAATAAATAAATTAAATACATTTTAATTTATAAAATGATAATAAAATTATTAAATAAAAATAAATACATTTTTATTTAATTCAAGTTTTTATTATAATGTATTTGTGCTTTTAATAAAGCACAAAAACAACTGCATAAGAGAAACGTTGCAAGTTCACTGATTAAAAACGTGAATGTACTTGTCGGGGTAGTTTTAAGGCAGGGGTCCCCAAACTACAGCCCACGGGCCAGGAAAAAAAGGCAAAAAAACCAGACATGTTTTTATTAAATGTATTTAATAAATAAATTAAATACATTCTAATTTATAAAATGATAATAAAATTATTAAATAAAAATAAATACATGTTTATTTAATTCAAGTTTTTATTATAATGTATTTGTGCTTTTAATAAAGCACAAAAACAACTGCATAAGAGAAACGTTGCAAGTTCACTGATTAAAAACGTGAATGTACTTGTCGGGGTAGTTTTAAGGCAGGGGTCCCCAAACTACAGCCCACGGGCCAGAAAAAAAGGCAAAAAAAAACAGACATGTTTTTATTAAATGTATTTAATAAATAAATTAAATACATTTTAATTTATAAAATGATGATAACATTATTAAATAAAAATAAATAAATTTTTATTTAATTCAAGTTTTATTATAATTTATTTGTGCTTTTAATAAAGCACAAAAACAACTGCATAAGAGAAACGTTGCAAGTTCACTGATAAAAACGTGAATGTACTTGTCGGGGTAGTTTTAAGGCAGGGGTCCCCAAACTACAGCCCACGGGCCAGGAAAAAAAGGCAAAAAAAACCAGACATGTTTTTATTAAATGTATTTAATAAATAAATAAAATAAATTTTAATTTATAAAATGATGATAACATTATTAAATAAAAACAAATACATTTTTATTTAATTCAAGTTTTTATTATAATTTATTTGTGCTTTTAATAAAGCACAAAAACAACTGCATAAGAGAAACGTTGCAAGTTCACTGATAAAAACGTGAATGTACTTGTCGGGGTAGTTTTAAGGCAGGGGTCCCCAAACTACAGCCCACGGGCCAGGAAGAAAAGGCAAAAAAAACCAGACATGTTTTTATTAAATGTATTTAATAAATACATTAAATACATTTTAATTTATAAAATGATGATAACATTATTAAATAAAAATAAATACATTTTTATTTAATTCAAATTTTATTATAATTTATTTGTGCTTTTAATAAAGCACAAAAACAACTGCATAAGAGAAACGTTGCAAGTTCACTGATTAAAAACGTGGATGTACTTGTCGGGGTAGTTTTAAGGCAGGGGTCCCCAAACTACAGCCCACGGCCAGAAAAAAAGGCAAAAAAACCAGACATGTTTTTATTAAATGTATTTAATAAATAAATTAAATACATTTTAATTTATAAAATGATAATAAAATTATTAAATAAAAATAAATACATTTTTATTTAATTCAAGTTTTTATTATAATGTATTTGTGCTTTTAATAAAGCACAAAAACAACTGCATAATAGAAACGTTGCAAGTTCACTGATAAAAACGTGAATGTACTTGCCGGGGGAGTTTTAAGGCAGGGGTTCCCAAACTAGAGCCCACGGGCCAGAAAAAAAGGCAAAAAAACCAGACATGTTTTTATTAAATGTATTTAATAAATAAATTAAATACATTTTAATTTATAAAATGATGATAAAATTATTAAATAAAAATAAATACATTTTTATTTAATTCAAGTTTTTATTATAATTTATTTGTGCTTTTAATAAAGCACAAAAACAACTGCATAAGAGAAACGTTGCAAGTTCACTGATTAAAAACGTGAATGTACTTGTCGGGGTAGTTTTAAGGCAGGGGTCCCCAAACTACAGCCCACGGGCCAGAAAAAAGGCAAAAAAACCCAGACATGTTTTTATTAAATGTATTTACTAAATAAATTAAATACATTTTAATTTATAAAATGATAATAAAATTATTAAATAAAAATAAATACATTTTTATTTAATTCAAGTTTTTATTATAATTTATTTGTGCTTTTAATAAAGCACAAAAACAACTGCATAAGAGAAACGTTGCAAGTTCACTGATAAAAACGTGAATGTACTTGTCGGGGTAGTTTTAAGGCAGGGGTCCCCAAACTACAGCCCACGGGCCAGGAAAAAAAGGCAAAAAAAAAACAGACATGTTTTTATTAAATGTATTTAATAAATAAATTAAATACATTTTAATTTATAAAATGATGATAACATTATTAAATAAAAATAAATACATTTTTATTTAATTCAAGTTTTTATTATAATGTATTTGTGCTTTTAATAAAGCACAAAAACAACTGCATAAGAGAAACGTTGCAAGTTCACTGATTAAAAACGTGAATGTACTTGTCGGGGTAATTTTAAGGCAGGGGTCCCCAAACTACAGCCCACGGGCCAGAAAAAAAGCCAAAAAAACCAGATATGTTTTTATTAAATGTATTTAATAAATAAATTAAATGCATTTTAATTTATAAAATGATGATAAAATTATTAAATAAAAATAAATACATTTTTATTTAATTCAAGTTTTTATTATAATTTATTTGTGCTTTTAATAAAGCACAAAAACAACTGCATAAGAGAAACATTGCAAGTTCACTGATTAAAAACGTGAATGTACTTGTCGGGGTAGTTTTAAGGCAGGGGTCCCCAAACTACAGCCCGCGGGCCAGAAAAAAAGGCAAAAAAAACCAGACATGTTTTTATTAAATGTATTTAATAAATAAATTAAATACATTTTAATTTATAAAATGATGATAACATTATTAAATAAAAATAAATACATTTTTATTTAATTCAAGTTTTTATTATAATTTATTTGTGCTTTTAATAAAGCACAAAAACAACTGCATAAGAGAAACGTTGCAAGTTCACTGATTAAAAACGTGAATGTACTTGTCGGGGTGGTTTTAAGGCAGGGGTCCCCAAACTACGGCCCGGGGGCCAGATCCGGCCCCTAGCATCCAAAATACGGCCCACAAGTTCAAAAAAATGTTTTTTTGTTTTTTTTTTACTTTTTTTAATATTTCCTTTTTAATCCATTTTCTACCGCTTGTTACTCTTGGTGTCTTCTAGCCGCTCAGGCAAATTATATTGTCTAAAAATGAATTTTCCCATCAATAACGTGACAATGTTAAATGTTGATGAACATCAATGTTAATTGATGTTAAATGACAAAACGGATTATAAAGACAATGTATATATTAGGGCTGTGAATCTTTTGGTGTCCCACGATTCGATTCAATATCGATTTTTGGGGTCACGATTCGATTCAAAATAAAAAAAATTCCAATTCAACACAATTCTCGATTCAAAAAGGATATTTTCCTTTATTTCAAAAGTAAATTAGTTACTAACTCAGTTACTTACACCAAAAAGTAATGCGTTACTGTGAAAAGTAACTATTTAGTTACTTCTTTTTCCCCCCTTTTTTTTAAGGCTCCCATTAATGCCCTTTTAGCCTTCATTTCAGTACTGTTATTGCACTGGAGAATAATACAATCTGTTGATCAACTTGACATGCATTTGCATCACTCAACTCTGCTAAGCAATGTGCTCTACATACAACACACAAAGACAAAGATATGTTTTAAAAGGCCAATGTCAGGACTAGGACTTTGACGTGGTTTGTTCTCCCGTGGTGCAAATGAGCATTTGGACCAGACATGGCGTGAAGGTGAAGACATTATTTATTTTAAACTATCAAAAAAGGAATAAACAAAAAGCGCGCGCAGTGGCGGAGAATAAAACTAGACTTTAAACACAAAACTTGCACATTGGCAGAAACTATGAACAATTAAACAAAACACTAACTGTGGCTTAACAAACAAAAACTTACTTGGCATGGAACCGGCATGAAAAAAAGAGTAGCAAGGGTCATCAGGGTGTGGAGAGTGTGCAGGAGCATAAATGTGGTGTTGTCGTCAGGACGAACAACAGAAAATGAATGAACTTAAATACTATGGACATGATTAGTGAAAGCAGGTGCGTGACTCAAAACGTGAAACAGGTGCGTGACGTGACAGGTGAAACTAATGGTTGCTATGATGACAAAACAAAACAAAAGTGCACAAAAAGTCCAAAATTTAAACCGAACATTACTAAAACAAAACATGATCACACAGACATGACAGCCAATTTATTTCAGGCCAGAACAAATTGACAAAACTATTTTAAATAGCTGCAACATAATGGCACTTTAACTTTAAGTAGATAGGATCTTTGATCCAAGACACAACTTACATTTAACTAAAATGTTATTTTCTTTGTGCTCGACAAAAGAAAAGTATTGAGAATGTCTCCATGTTAAGAAACTCGACTTCTGGCTTCGCCATGATGTCTTGTTAGTTGTTATGAGAGTAGCGTATGTGTGTGTGTGTGTGGCCCTTTAAGATATGACAGCATGTGAGGTGAGTGACGTCAGTGAGTGAGTGGGCGAGAGAGGTGAGCGAGCGGCGACAGTGAGTGCGTGCAGGTGCTCTAGCTTGGTGGATGGCTGCGTCCAATAAAATCACAAAGTTGCAACAAACCGTTGGTCTCGTCATTCACCCTCAGCTGTAAAGACCCACTGCCGGGTAAAGTGAAGGTTGTTAGCGCCGAAGACGTACATAGGCCCTGGAGGAACGTCTCCCCTGCGCTCCTCGACTACGGTATGGGAGTCCCCCCCGCCCCCACCCACACAAAGCACGCCTCTTCTTTTCCACCGAAGCGCTGCAATAAAACACACTCAGATCTTCTGTTTCTAGCCAATACTACATGAAAAATAACGTAAAATAACGCAGTAACGCATCATGTAGTAACGGTAACTGAGTTACTGAATATAAAAAATAACGCGTTAGATTACTAGTTACCGCCGAAACTAACGGCGTTACAGTCCCACACTGGTGGTGTTTGTTTTACTACTTTTGTGTGGTGTTTGTGTCTCCTCTCAATTGCTCTGTTTATGGCACTTCTGAGTGTTGCTGGCTCGGCTTTGCTTTTGGAATTGGATTGCATTGTTATGGTATTGCTGTGTATTGTTTTGTTGGATTGATTAATTTAAAAAAAAAATAATTAAAAAAAATAATTAAAAAATACAAAAATTAAAAAATTAAAAAATAGATTTTTTAAAAATGAGAATCGATTCTGAATCGCCCAACGTGAGAGTCGCGATTCGAATTCGAATCGATTTTTCCCCACACCCCTAATAAAGATCAAAAAGGTCTCTTTTTTATTCCTACCAAGAAAAGTGCACTTGTTATTAGTGAGAATCATGGGCGATGTTAGGCCTATTTTAGGGGGGCTCAAGCCCCCTAAAATATTCTTAAGCCCCCCTAAATAATTTGGTGTTTTTTTTGTTTGTTTTTTACAAATAAATGCCGACATATTCATTATAAAGTGGCCCAAATATGAGTTTAAATAAATAATCATATAACCTGTTATTATTCACTCAGTTTCCCCTCACTTCGTAGCGTAAGGTAGAGAGCCCCTTTAGTGTGTCGGTATCCAATCCATTCCACTTGTTCATATAGAAAATCCCCACATCACTCAAATTCCAGTCCGCATTTTCTCTGCGACCTTGCTTGCGGTCCTGCAGGTGTACGAAGCACATTATCTTCCTTTACAATGAGTGAAGCTGCACGAAACCTTGTGTGTGCAATTGTAAATCATTTATTTTTTAAGTTTTGTGTTTCTTGTAGAATCTATATAAAGTAATATACATAAGCCTATTGTTAAAATAATGAAAACAACATCATTAAATATATTTGTTTTATTGTATTGTTACATTAATAGCTGTTTTATTATTATAGGATGGCTTGTTAAACATTTCATAGGATTTTCAGAGGGAGGAAAAACCAAGACATTTAATATAAAATGTAAAATGAATAAATACATAAAAAGAAAAAGGAAAAAAATGGTTAAAAGCCATCGTCCCGGGGAGCATTTCATTTCGTCCCGTGCATTTTTAAAAAATTATAATAATAACAATGAATAATTTCTAAGTCTTTGTTAGCCGTTTGTGAAGTTTTGTGCTCGTGCGTAACATTCGCTCGCATCCTGTGCATCTCCTGGGGGCAAAGCCCCCCCCCCTGTCCTTAAAAGCTAGTGACGCCCCTGGTGAGAATATACTTATTTTAAGCTATTTTTGGGTTCATTGAGGTTAGCTCATTTTACTTGTTTTTGGAAAGTCTTGACAAGCCAAATTTGCTTGTTTTATTGGCAGATAATTTTGCTTAGTTCAAATAAAATACCCCTCATTTTTGTCATTTTTGATCTTGTTTTTGAACACTGACTTTTTGCAGTGTCATTTATGACGTATATGTTACACCCGTGCGATATACAGTATGTGCCCAGCTATTTAAAGGAAACATCTTTTGCCGCGGGCAGCACGGTGGAGGAGGGGTTAGTGCGTCTGCCTCACAATACGAAGGTCTGGGGTTCGATCCCGGGCCCGGGATCTTCTTTCTGTGTGGAGTTTACATGTTCCCCATGTGACTGTGTGGGTTCCCTCCGGGTACTCCGGCTTCCTCCCACCTCCAAAGACATGCACCTGGGGATAGGCCCCTCCCACATACTTGCCAACCTTGAGACCTCCGATTTCGAGGTGGGGGCAGGGGCGTGGTCGGGGGGTGGGGCGGGGGGCGTGGTTAAGATATATATATATAAGAAATACTTGACTTTCAGTGAATTCTAGCTATATATATATATATATATATATATAAATAAAATAAATACTTGAATTTCAGTGTTCATTTACAAACTACAACTCACAAACACTTTAGAGTTAGGCTCCACCATCAGAATGTGTACTTAAACTTATAAAGATCACATGGATATTATTCAGTGAGTTGATTCACCAAAACTAACCTGTGATACAGGAGGAAAAAGCACACAGGACGTTTCAATTGTTCACAGACTGGTCGCGCTCATCAGAATGACAAGCCACTTCCGGTCTGCAGGTGATAGCATTCAATTGGGAAGAAACGCCCTACTGCCCCCTACTGACCAATGTGAATACTGATAAATGTGTAATGACAGCTCCAAAAACGAATTCAAACCACAAAATAAAATAAATAAATCAACACAAAAATGTGACACATTATGGGTGGGTCACATATGCATGTACAGTAGATGGCAGTATTGTCCTGTTTAAAAGTGTCACAACTGCTGTTTACGGCAGACAAACTGCTTTACGGTAGACACTGTTGTTGTGTGTTGTCAACACGTCACTCAGGTCCGCCTGAATTTCGAGAGTTTTTCGGGAGAAAATTTGTCCATCGGGAGGTTTTCGGGAGAGGCGCTGAATTTCGGGAGTTTCCCGGAAAATCCGGGAGGGTTGGCAAGTATGCCCTCCCACCTCCAAAGACATGCACCTGGGGATAGGCCCCTCCCACCTCCAAAGACATGCACCTGGGGATAGGTTGATTGGCAACACTAAATGGTCCCTAGTGTGTGAATGTTGTCTGTCTATCTGTGTTGGCCCTGCGATGAGGTCGCGACTTGTCCAGGGTGTACGCCGCCTTCCGCCAGATTGTAGCTGAGATAGGCTCATGGGACCCCAAAAATGCGGTAGAAAACGGATGGATGGATGGATCTTTGGCAGCACAAAAGTGCTTTCATTTCTGCCAAAAATGCATAAAGGCTGCAAACCGCTCACACGGTCGTGTCCAATCAGGAGAGAGAGATAAAGAGACTTGGCCACGCCCACCCAGTAAAAACATATCTAGTGCAGTGCCGCTACACTCCTCAGGGGGGCGCCAGTGAGGATGCTTCAGTCATTCATTCATTGATAAAGCAGTGAGGGTTTATTATAATAATGACGTCATGACATGACAGTGACGTCACCAAGCAGCTCTTACCTGCCTTTTTCTTTCCTTTGTAGATGATGACAGCAATATTCCAAGATGGTTCCTTCAGCACGCCAACATCTCGCCACCTGCGCTCTTCTTCTTCTTCTTCTTCTTCTTCTCTTCGCTCCAACAGGAGCTTCCTTCAGGTGCTGCGTCTGCTCGCGGGCGCTGGTTCCTAATCGTCTCCTTTGGCGCCTCGTCGGGCTCTTGGAGACTTCTGCTCCTCATTTCCTGTTTGCTTTATTTTCTAGCTGCGACAGGAAATGGTCATCCTTTCCTCTTCCTCCCCTATTGACACACACACACACACACACACACATACACACACACACACACACACACACACACACTAGTTCAGTTCATGTTTACATGTGCAGAAGAAGTCTATAAATAAGTACGACATATATTATATCATCCGTGGAAGATCATAGCACTTACCAAGTTTTGCCACTAGGGGGCATGTCGCCATGCTGTGAACAACACATAAAAAGGTGGAACAAAAGAGCAAACAGGTGTATACGTAGCAATACAATGTTGCAATATTTGACTCTAATAACACAAAGGGGCATTGCTTCAAAGATAATGACACATTTATTTATATAAACCCCGTTTCCATATGAGTTGGGAAATTGCGTTAGATGTAAATATAAACAGAATACAATGATTTGCAAATCCTTTTCAACCCATATTCAGTTGAATATGCTACAAAGACAACATATTTGAGTTTACACGTGACAAAGAAGTTGGGAAAGGTGGCAAAAAAGACTGATAAAGTTGAGGAATGCTCATCAAACACTTATTTGGAACATCCCACAGGTGTACAGGCAAAATTGGGAACAGGTGGGTGCCATGATTGAGTATAAAAGCAGCTTCCATGAAATGCTCAGTCATTCACAAACAAAGGATGGGGCGAGGGTCACCACTTTGTCAACAAATGCGTGAGCAAATTGTTGAACAGTTTAAGAAAAAAACTTTCTCAACCAGCTATTGCAAGGAATTTAGGGATTTCACCGTCTACGCTCCGTAATATCATCAAAGGGTTCAGAGAATCTGGAGAAATCACTGCACGTAAGCAGCTAAGCCCGTGACCTTCGGTCCCTCAGGCTGTACTGCATCAACAAGCGACATCAGTGTGTAAAGGATATCACCACATGGGCTCAGGAACACTTCAGAAACCCACTGTCAGTAACTACAGTTGGCCGCTACATCTGTAAGTGCGAGTTAAAACTCTCCTATGCAAGGCGAAAACCGTTTTATCAACAACACCCAGAAACGCCGTCGGCCTCACTGGGCCTGAGCTCATCTAAAATGGACTGATACAAAGTGGAAAAGTGTTCTGTAGGTCTGACGAGTCCACATTTCAAATTGTTGTTGGAAACTGTGGACGTCCTGTTCTTTGGACCAAAGAGGAAAAGAACCATCCGGATTGTTATAGGCGCAAAGTGGAAAAGCCAGCATGTGTGATGGTATGGGGGTGTATTAGTGCCCAAGACATGGGTAACTTACACATCTGTGAAGGCGCCATTAATGCTGAAAGGTACATACAGGTTTTGGAGCATCCAAGCAACGTTACCATGGACGCCCCTGCTTATTTCAGCAAGACAATGCCAAGCCACGTTGTTACATCAACGTGGCTTCATAGTAAAAGAGTGCGGGTACTAGACTGGCCTGCCTGTAGTCCAGACCTGTCTCCCATTGAAAATGTGTGAAGCCTAAAATAGCACAACGGAGACCCCCGGACTGTTGAACAACTTAAGCTGTACATCAAGCAAGAATGGGAAAAGAATTCCACCTGAGAAGCTTCAAAAATGCGTCTCCTCAGTTCCCAAACGTTTACTGAGTGTTGTTAAAAGGAAAGGCCATGTAACACAGTGGTGAACATGCCCTTTCCCAACTACTTTGGCACGTGTTGCAGCCATGAAATTCTAAGTGAATTATTATTTGCAAAAAATGATTATGAGTTTGAACATCAAATATGTTGTCTTTGTAGTGCATTCAATTGATTATGGGTTGAAAATGATATTCCGTTTATATTTACATCTAACACAATTTCCCAACTCATATGGAAACGGGGTTTGTAGATGTGAAGTTGACATAGAGATTTAAGCATTGAAAATAAAAATAATATATATGGACGTGTGACTTTTTCAACCTTGTTATGAGTGGGGGCCTTTTAACCTTTAGTCTGATTTTTTTTTTTTTTTTTTAAACTGTCATTGTTCAAAAAGCAATAATGAATCAATTTCAATTTTGCAAAAAAAGGGACAAGCGGTAGCAAATGGTTGGATGGATTATTTACCTATTCAAGGCCCCAATTATTTCACAACAAAAATTCCATTTGGAGAAAAAAAAATTGTGTGGAAAATATTGTATATTTTGTGTTTTTGTCATAAAAACATGGTTTTATTTGACAAAAAAAAGGCATAGAATATTTTTTTTAAATTAAACGTTACATCAACAGATAAATCTGAAGTTGATCAAATATTTTATCGTTGAAAGTAAACTTTTTTTAAAAATAAAATTATATATATACAGTACAGGCCAAAGGTATGCGTTGATGACTATTTAAGACTATTAAAATGGGAGCCATTACCTCCCTGCTTGACACATCAAGGGTTGGAATTGGGGGTTAAATCACCAAAAATGATTCCCGGGCGCGGCCACCGCTGCTGCCCACTGCTCCCCTCACCTCCCACGGGGTGATCAAGGGTGATGGGTCTAATGCAGAGAATAATTTCACCACACCTCGTGTGTGTGTGTGACAATCATGGGTACTTTAACATTGTAGATTGTCACTGAAGGCATCACAACTATGAATGAACACATGTGGAGTTATGTACTCAACAAAAAAAGGTGAAATAAGTGAAAACATGTTTTATATTCTACTTTCTTCAAAGTAGCCACCCTTTGCTCTGATTACTGTTTTGCACACTCTTGGCATTCTCTCGATGGGCTTCAAGAGGTTTTCACCTGAAAGCATACTTGCCAACCTTGAGACCTCTGATTTCGGGAGGTGTGGGGGGGAACAGGACAGAGGGGGGGGGCGTGGTCGGGGTGGGGGGCGTGGTTGGGGGCGTGGTCAAGAGGGGAGGAGTATATTGACAGCTAGAATTCACCAAGTCAAGTATTTCATACATATATATATATATATATATATATATATATATATATATATATATATATATATATATATATATATATATATATATATATACCGTATTTTCCGCACTATAAGGCGCACCTAAAAACCACAAATTTTCTCAAAAGCTGACAGTGCGCCTTATAACCCGGTGCGCTTTATATATGGATAAATATTAAGATTAATTTTCATAAAGTTTCGATCTCGCAACTTCGGTAAACAGCCGCCATCTTTTTTCCCGGTAGAACAGGAAGCGCTTCTTCTTCTACGCAAGCAACCGCCAAGGTAAGCACCCGCCCCCATAGAACAGGAAGCGCTTCTTCTTCTACTGTAAGCAACCACCCGCCCGCGTAGAAGAAGAAAAAGCGCGCGGATATACCGTACGTTTCATTTCCTTTGTGTGTTTACATCTGTAAAGACCACAAAATGGCTCCTACTAAGCGTCAGGGATCCGGTTCATGAAAAGACGCAATCTCTCCATCCGCAGCAACTGATATTCCTGTGAACCGCACTGTGGATACAACGGGAGCACGTACGGTGAATATTCGCACCACAGGGAATGAGAAGTCATCCTTCACTGTGGTTCTAGCTTGCCATGCTAATGGCCAGAAACTTCCACCCATGGTGATATTCAAAAGGAAGACCTTGCCAAAAGAGACCTTTCCAGCCGGCGTCATCATAAAAGCTAACTCGAAGGGATGGATGAAGAAAACATGAGCGAGTGGTTAAGGTAAGTTTAAGTTTACGCGAAGAGGCCGGGTGGCTTTTTTCACGCAGCTCCGTCCATGTTGATATACGTATGTTTGTGATTGCACATTTGCGTACATTTTGGGAGTGAACAGAGTTGTTAGAACGCTGGTTTTTAATATATTATTAAAGTTTGACTGACCTATCTGACTGTTTTTTTGACATTCCTTTAGCGCAGTTAGATGCGGCTTACAACACCAGGCGGCTTATAGGTGGACAAAGTTTTGAAATATGCCGTTCATTGAAGGCGCGGCTTTTAACCCAGGGCGCCTTATGGTGCGGAAAATACGGTATATATATATATATATATATATATATATATATATATATATATATATATATATCCTGAAAATATGCAAACAAAACTGTGTTTAGATAATTGATACTTCAAACTTGCATAAATAAATATTAAGGAATATAACATAACTTGGCTTCTGAGAGCTTCAAAATGTAATGAATAAAATGCCAAAGTTGTTGATAAACAAGCAATTATTTTAATAATTAAATATGGTCATTTTAAATGAATTATGATAATTTAAAATGAATTATTTCAAATATGTTTATTTTAATTCTATGGCTGGATGGAATAAGGAGTCAGAAAAAAATACAAATAAAAATACAATTAATTTTGATGTTTTTAGCAAAATATAGTAAAAAAATTTTTTTTATTTTTTTTTATTAATAAATATATTTATTTTTAGGTAAGATAAACATAATAATACAATTTGTCTCTAGTATGGATGATTTAGTTCTTGTCACCCTGTTGTCCTCCCGTTGTGAAAAAAAGGCTGTCCTCACTCAGGTCCGCATGGAACTGGAGGGGGCGTGGCCTCCAGCTCCGGCTGAAAATCGGGATATTTTCGGGAGAATATTTGTCCCGGGAGGTTTTCGGGAGAGGCGCTGAATTTCGGGAGTCTCCCGGAAAATTCGGGAGGGTTGGCAAGTATGCCTGAAAGGGTTTTCAATTCACAATGTGTCATAGTTTTGATGCCTTCAGTGACAATCTACAATGTTAAGATAAAAGTGATTGTCATGAAAATAAAGAAAACGCATTGAAATGAGAAGGTGTGTCCAAACTTTTGTTTCTAACACTTTGACGACTGGGAATCCCCCCCGGGACCTTCAACGTTCACCAAAATGGAATAGAAAATGAAAACTATCAAAATGGCCCCCCATCTTCTTACGTTCAATTAAATTATTCCACATTGCACAAAAGTTGACAGTTTTAATATACGTTGAGCACTAAAAAAAAAACCCACAATGAAATCACACATGATAATAAAATAGAGAAAAAAAAGGACACGATCAGTGTGTTTTGATTTGTGTGACGGTGCGTTCAGGGAGCAGGTCAGACGTAGGCTTTGGCGGTGCTGCTGTCGGAGGTGGAAGTGGCCGTGTAGATGCTGTGCTGGCCCTGGTTGTTTTTGGAGTAGTTGTAGGAGAAATGTCTGCGGGGAACAAATAACATCACAGAACAATGTTTATGTTTGGAACTGTAACACATTCTTGGTACATAATAATGCAAATAACATGTGTTATTCATGTTACTGTAGTGTGTGATGACGTCGTCAAGCAGGTGGGCTTGATATTAACAAGTCCTTCAATTTGAATGGCAGCGCCCTCTTGTGGGCAGAGTTGTGTAGTGCAAGATGCAGGATTACCGCGCATTAGGCTGGGACGAGCTCCTCCTGTAGGAGCAACACAGCATTGCACCTCCGATCAGGGCCAGACCTGAGGCCCCCCAGCCCAGATAGAGACCAGTGCCCAACTCGTACCTGCGGCACACTCATCATCATCCTCATCATCATCATCATCCACTATTGTGTCTTAGCAATATTCCTATCATTACTGTTAGCATCCGTCTCACTAAAATGATCATCAGTGCATTCACATTCACATTTCCATACTTGCCAACCCTCCCGGATTTTCCGGGAGACTCCCGAAATTCAGCGCCTCTCCCGAAAACCTCCCGGGACAAATTTTCTCCCGAAAATCTCCCGAAATTCAGGCGGAGATGGAGGCCACGCCCCCTCCAGCTCCATGCGGACCTGAGTGACGTGTTGACAGCCTGTTCACACGTCCGCTTTCCCACAATATAAACAGCTAATGATCGAGGGCGAGTTCTTGGTTTCTTATGTGTGTTTATTGTTAGGCAGTTTCATTAACGTCCTCCCAGCGCGGTAACAACACACAACAACAGCGTCTACCGTAAAGCAGTTTGTCTGCCGTAA
The DNA here is from genome assembly GCF_033978685.3 of Nerophis lumbriciformis. Classification (NCBI taxonomy): domain Eukaryota; kingdom Metazoa; phylum Chordata; class Actinopteri; order Syngnathiformes; family Syngnathidae; genus Nerophis; species Nerophis lumbriciformis. Next base: position 3,891,079 of record NC_084564.2, read on the forward strand.
ACAGCAATGTTGTGACACTTTTAAACAGGACAATACTGCCATCTACTGTACATGCATGTGTGACCCACCCATAATGTGTCACATTTTTGTGTTGATTTTATTTATTTTATTTTGTGGTTTGAATTCGTTTTTGGAGCTGTCATTACACATTTATCAGTATTCACATTGGTCAGTAGGGGGCAGTAGGGCGTTTCTTCCCAATTGAATGCTATCACCTGCAGACCGGAAGTGTCTTGTCATTGTGATGAGCGCGACCAGTCTGTGAAGAATTGAAACGTCCTGTGTGCTTTTTCCTCCTGTATAACAGGTTAGTTTTGGTGAATCAACTCACTGAATAATATCCACGTGATCTTTATAAGTTTAAGTACACATTCTGATGGTGGAGCCTAACTCTAAAGTGTTTGCGAGTTGTAGTTTGTATTTGTGAATGAATCCAGTGCACAGCTGCAGTAATCAATACAAAAAGGCAACGCGAGTGCGCAATGTTTATATAGGAACTTCTGATCCTAATTCAGACTCCCAAATTAGAGCTCCCGTTTTCTTATTGATTTTATAATGTATATTTGTATAATGTGTGTGTTCTGAAACAGTGACAGAGAATAGAACAAGGATGGACAATTCAACCCTTAACTCAACAATGAGTAGATGAGTGTTATGTGTGTGTATGTGTAAATAAATGAACACTGAAATTCAAGTATTTCTTTTATTTATATATATATATATATATATATATATATATATATATATATATATGTAATAAATATACATGTAATATATATATATATATATATATATATATATATATATGTCTTAATAAGGTTATCCAAAAAAATAGTGCTCGATACCGTAGTAGAGCGCAATATATGTATGTGTGGGGAAAAAAATCACAAGACTATTTCATCTCTACAGGCCTGTTTCATGAGGGGGGTACCCTCAATCGTCAGGAGATTTTTTGAAAATCTCCTGACGATTGAGGGTACCCCCCTCATGAAACAGGCCTGTAGAGATGAAATAGTCTTGTGATTTTTTTCCCCACACATACATATATATATATATATATATATATATATATATATATATATATAGTTAGAATTCACTGAAAGTCAAGTATTTCTTATATATATATATATCTTAACCACACCCCCAACCACGCCCCACCCCCGACCACGCCCCCCACCCCCCGAAATCGGAGGTCTCAAGGTTGGCAAGTATGTATTTCATTATCATTATTTCATCATCCTCATTCACTATCATAACAGAATCATATTTACATTATCATTCTCCTCATTGTGAAGTGAATTACATTTATATAGCACTTTTTCTCAAGTGACTCAAAGCGCTTTACATAGTGAAAGCCAATATCTAAGTTCCATTTAAAGCAGTGTGGGTGGCACACACTACTGTAATCCTCTCACACAAACTACTGAAATCCTTTCATACACACTTGATTTTTATTCTCTCACACACTACTAAAATGCTCTTATACACACTACTGAATTTTTTTTCTCTCACACACGCTACTGAAATCCTCCCATACAAACTACTGAAATCTTTTCATACACACTGCTGAAATCCCTTCATACACACTAATTATCATCAATTACTACCCCCCACATCAGTATTATCATTCTCTTCGTTCAAAACAACCTGCTATCATCATTCATCGTCATCATTCTAACACTACATTGAAGTGATCACCATCCTCATAACTGTTATCATCATCATATCATCATACCCATTCCCCATTATCATCATCATCTCGTTCTAAATTATCTTCATCGTCATCATAGTTCTCATTTCTTTTTCTCCTTCTCTTCACGATTGGTATTCATCTTTTTATCAACATCATTTCATTATTATCATCGTTGTATCATCATACTTTTGAGGCACCACCTTCAATCCCATCAATTGTCATCGTTCTCATACATCAATGACTTAGGAGAATGATAACACTGATGTAGGGGATAGTCATTTCTGGGAATGATGACAACTGATGAGAATGATGATGCTTCTGGTGAGGTGGTGACTCAAAGGTGATTGTAATGTTGATCAGCGGGTAAAATAATGAAGAAAAGGAGAATGATAATGCTGATAAAGTGGATGAGAACTGATGAGAACCAAGATGATGAACATATTGAATGAAGAGACTGATGACGATTCGCAAAAATGATGGTGACTGGAATGATGTTGATATTTACGAGGATATCAGTTGTCATTATTCTCATAAGTTAATAATTTATGAGAATGACATCATCATTATCACTTACCTTCTTAATCCTTGTTATGAGTCATTATCACGCCCCACATCAGTATCAGCATTCTAATGATTAATTTCACAATGCTTATTATTCAACACCTCATCAAAATGAACATCATTCTCATGAACATTATCATCAACATCGCTTTCGGTGTCACTTTTATCATTACAGCCCATTATCAGCCTTGCTATTTTTGACATCCTTTTCGCCACCTCATCATTCTCATCATTTGTCCTCGGGCTCCTCATCTTCATCGTGATCCTCATACCAATACCCTCAATTGTCATTCTCATCAATTATCGTTCTCGTTGTCGTGAGAATTCACATCACAATCATCCTAATCCTTCTCTTTTGAACCATTCTCATGATTCTATCAGTGTTCTCATGTTCCCCCTGACCTGATTCCATTGTAGAGAGGATTGTTGAAGTCATAGATGACTCTTCCAGCGTACCAGGACACTGCGATCAGAGTGAAGAGACCTGAGCACACGTATGAGGGGCCGTCAGGGACATTATTCTGAATCACCTCTTACATACACTACTGAAATCTTCTCATTCACACCACTGATTTTTTTTTCTCTCTCATACACACTACTGAAAAACTCTCACACATACTACTGGAATCCTTTCATACACACTAGTGAATGACTGAGAACGTTTTATTCATGTGAGAGAATTTCAGTAGTGTGAATGACAGAATTTCAGTAGTGTGTATTAGAGCATTTCAGTCGTGTGTGTGAAATAAAAACATTTCAGTAGTGTGTGAAAGGAAAACATTTTTCTGTAGTGTGTATGAGAGGATTTCAGTAGTGCATATGAGAGGCTTTCAGTATTTTGTGTGAGATGATTTCAGTAGAGCGTATGAAAGGATTTCAGTAGTGTGCGTGAGAGCATTTCAGTCGTGTGTATGAGAGCATTTCAGTAGTGTGTATGAAGGGATTTCAGCAGTGTCTATGAAAAGATTTCAGTAGTTTGTATGAGAGGATTTCAGTAGCGTGTGTGAGAGAAAAAAAATTCAGTAGTGTGTATAAGAGCATTTTAGTAGTGTGTGAGAGAGAAAAAAATCAAGTGTGTATAAAAGGATTTCAGTAGTTTGTGTGAGAGGATTACAGTAGTGTGTATGGAAAGATGTCCGTAGTTTTTGATGAGAGGATTTCAGTAGTGTGTGTGAGAGAAAAAAAAATTCAGTAGTGGGTATGAAATAATTTCAGTAGTGTGTATGAAATAATTTCAGTAGTGTGCATGAGAGCATTTCAGCACTGTGTACAAAAGGATTTCAGTAGTTTGTATGAGAGGATTTTAGTAGCGTGTGTGAGAAAAAAGAAATTCAGTAGTGTGTATAAGAGCATTTCAGTAGTGTGTGAGATAGAAAAAAATCAGTAGTGTGTATGAAAAGATTTCAGTAGTTTGAGTGAGAGGATTTCAGTTGTGTATGAAAAGATTTCAGTAGTTTGTGTAAGAGGATTTAAGTAGCATGTGTGAGAGAGAAAAAATTCAGTAGTGTGCATTAGAGCATTTCAGTAGTGTGTGAGAGAGAGAATAATCAGTAGTGTGTATGAAAAGATTTCAGTAGTTTGAGTGAGAGGATTTCAGTTGTGTGTATGAAAAGATTTCAGTAGTTTGTGTAAGAGGATTGAAGTAGCATGTGTGAGAGAAAAAAAATTCAGTAGTGTGGTAAGAGCATTTCAGTAGTGTGAGAGAAAAGAAAAATCAGTTGAGTGTATGGGAGGATTTCAGTAGTGTGTATGAGAGCCTTAGACTTAGACTTAGACAAACTTTAATGATCCACAAGGGAAATTGTTCAGTAGTGTGTGAGAGAAAACATTTCAGTAGTTTGTACGAGAGGATTTCAGTAGCGTGTGTGAGAGAAGAAAAAAAAATCAGTAGTGTGTATAAGAGCATTTCAGTAGTGTGTGAGATAGAGAAAAATCAGTAGTGTGTATGAAAAGATTTCAGTAGTTTGTGTAAGAGGGTTTAAGTAGCATGTTTGAGAGAGAAAAAAATTCAGTAGTGTGGTAAGAGCATTTCAGTAGTGTGAGAGAAAAGAAAAATCAGTTGAGTGTATGGGAGGATTTCAGTAGTGTGTATGAGAGCCTTAGACTTAGCCAAACTTTAATGATCCACAAGGGAAATTGTTCAGTAGTGTGTGAGAGGAAACATTTCAGTAGTTTGTACGAGAGGATTTCAGTAGCGTGTGTGAGAGAAAAAAAAAATCAGTAGTGTGTATAAGAGCATTTCAGTAGTGTGTGAGATAGAGACAAATCAGTAGTGTGTATGAAAATATTTCAGTAGTTTGTGTAAGAGGATTGAAGTAGCATGTGTGAGAGAGAAAAAATTCAGTAGTGTGGTAAGAGCATTTCAGTAGTGTGAGAGAAAAGAAAAATCAGTTGAGTGTATGGGAGGATTTCAGTAGTGTGTATGAGAGCCTTAGACTTAGACAAACTTTAATGATCCACAAGGGAAATTGTTCAATAGTGTGTGAGAGAAAACATTTCAGTAGTTTGTACGAGAGGATTTCAGTAGCGTGTGTGAGAGAAAAAAAAAATCAGTAGTGTGTATAAGAGCATTTCAGTAGTGTGTGTGAGAGAGAAAAATCAGTAGTGTGTATGAAAAGATTTCAGTAGTTTGTGTAAGAGGATTGAAGTAGCATGTGTGACAGAAAAAAAATTCAGTAGTGTGGTAAGAGCATTTCAGTAGTGTGAGAGAAAAGAAAAATCAGTTGAGTGTATGGGAGGAGTTCAGTAGTGTGTATGAGAGCCTTAGACTTAGACTTAGACAAACTTTAATGATCCACAAGGGAAATTGTTCAGTAGTGTGTGAGAGAAAACATTTCAGTAGTTTGTACGAGAAGATTTCAGTAGCGTGTGTGAGATAGAGAACAATCAGTAGTGTGTATGAAAAGATTTCAGTAGTTTGTGTAAGAGGGTTTAAGTAGCATGTTTGAGAGAGAAAAAAATTCAGTAGTGTGGTAAGAGCATTTCAGTAGTGTGAGAGAAAAGAAAAATCAGTTGAGTGTATGGGAGGATTTCAGTAGTGTGTATGAGAGCCTTAGACTTAGACTTAGACTTAGACAAACTTTAATGATCCACAAGGGAAAATTGTTCAGTAGTGTGAGAGAGAAAACATTTCAGTAGTTTGTACGAGAGGATTTCAGTAGCGTGTGTGAGAGAGAAAAAAAATCAGTAGTGTGTATAAGAGCATTTCAGTAGTGTGTGAGATAGAGAAAAATCAGTAGTGTGTATGAAAAGATTTCAGTAGTTTGTGTAAGAGGATTTAAGTAGCATGTGTCAGAGATAAAAAATTCAGTAGTGTGGTAAGAGCATTTCAGTAGTGTGAGAGAAAAGAAAAATCAGTTGAGTGTATGGGAGGATTTCAGTAGTGTATGAGAGACTTAGACTTAGACAAACTTTAATGATCCACAAGGGAAATTGTTCAGTAGTGTGTGAGAGAAAACATTTCAGTAGTTTGTACGAGAGGATTTCAGTAGCGTGCGTGAGAGAAAAAAAAAAAATCAGTAGTGTTTGAGATAGAGAAAAATCAGTAGTGTGTTTGAAAAGATTTCAGTAGTTTGTGTAAGAGGATTGAAGTAGCATGTGTGAGAGAAAAAAAATTCAGTAGTGTGGTAAGAGCATTTCAGTAGTGTGAGAGAAAAGAAAAATCAGTTGAGTCTATCGGAGGAGTTCAGTAGTGTGTATGAGAGCCTTAGACTTAGACAAACTTTAATGACCGACAAGGGAAATTGTTCAGTAGTTTGTGAGAGAAAACATTTCAGTAGATTGTACGAGAGGATTTCAGTAGTGTGTGTGAGAGAAAAAAAAATCAGTAGTGTGAAAGAGCATTTCAGTAGTGTGCGTGAGAGGTAATTCTGACACACACACACACACACACACACACACACACACACACACACACACACACACACACACACACACACACACACACACACACACACACACACACACACACACACACACACACAGAGTTGATTGCGTTCATGGTGTTGGCAGTGGTGCTTCAGTGCGTCACACCTGACAGGATGAACACGGCACCTCCACTCAAGACGATTTGACCTTTGACCTGGTCCGAGGTCCTGCCGATCTTGGTGCACTTGAGTCCCAACACGGACACGATGATGGAGGCAAAGCCCAGCACCATAGACATGATCATCAAGGCCCGGCACACCTGCACGTGGACTGGATCGCACGGACTGTTACAACTTTGTCCTGGCGCCACCTGCTGCTTCGGCGGCGAGTCCTCACCTGGCAGGCCCAGAAGCGTCTTGAACTTGTTGCACTGGACCGAGCCGAGCGAGGTGGCGGCGCAGCTGGTCCACAGCCCCTCATAGTACCACTGGCTGCTGGTGACCGACTCGACCTGGCTCCTCACCTTCCACAGCTGCGAGGACGTGCAGCTGGACTGCAGACACCACGACAGCACGCCCAGAACCAGACCCACCACCTGCAGGCCCACCGCCATGCTGCTCACAAGTCACCTGACACTCAAGACAACATTTATCTTCTTATGCGCAACGTCTATACTCATGACCATAGGTGAGGACGGGAACGTAGATCGACCGGTAAATCGAGAGCTTTGCCTTCCGGCTCAGCTCCTTCTTCACCACAACGGATCGATACAGCGTCCGCATTACTGAAGACGCCGCACCGATCCGCCTGTCGATTTCACGATCCACTCTTCCCTCACTCGTGAACAAGATAAAAATATATTTTTATTTAAATGAAGATATGAAATAATCCTAAATGAAATACAATGACTTGGTTTATATTATTGTATATACTAGGGCAGGGGTCACCAACGCGGGGCCCGCGGTCACCAGGTAGCCCGTAAGGACCAGATCAGCCTGTTCTAAAAATACCTCAAAGAGCAGCACTTACCAGTGAGCTGCCTCTATTTTTTTTAAATTTTATTTATTTACTAGCAAGCTGGTCTCGCTTTGCTCGACATTTTTAATTCTAAAAGAGACAAAACTCAAATAGAATTTGAAAATCCAAGAAAATATTTTAAAGACTTGGTCTTCACTTGGAATAAGCGGTAGAAAATGGATGGATGGATGGGTCTTCACTTGTTTAAATAAATTCATTTATTTTTTACTTTGCTTCTTATTACTTTTAGAAATACAATTTTAGAGAAAAAAATACAACCTTAAAAATGATTTTAGGATTTTTAAACAAATATACCTTTTTACCTTTTAAATTTCTTCCTCTTCTTTCCTGACAATTTAAATCAATGTTCAAGTAAAAAATTTTTTTTATTATTGTAAAGAATAATAAATATTTTAGTTTCTGTTTTTTCGACGAAGAATATTTGTGAAATATTTCTTCAAACTTACTATGATTAAAATTCAAAAAAAATATTCTGGCAAATCTAGAAAATCTGTAGAATCAAATTTAAATCTTATTTCAAATTATTTTGAATTTCTTTTAACATTTTTGTTCTGGAAAATCTAGAAGAAATACTGATTTGTCTTTGTTAGAAATATAGCTTGGTCCAATTTGTTAGATATTCTAACAAAGTGCAGATTGGATTTTAACCAATTTAAAACATGTCATCAAAATTCTAAAATGTATCTTAATTAGGAAAAATTACTGATGATGTTCCATAAATTCTTTTTTTAAATTTTTCAAAAAGATTCAAATTGGCTAGTTTTTCCTCTTCTTTTTGTCGGTTGAATTTTGAATTTTAAAGAGTCGAAATTGAAGATAAACTATGTTTCGAAATTTTATTTTAATTTTTTTCGTGTTTTCTCCTCTTTTAAACCGTTCAATTAAGTGTTTTTTTCATCATTTATTCTCTACAAAAAAACCTTCCGTAAAAGGAAAAAAAAATGGACGAAATACCCATTTTTTTATATATATAAATGTATTTATTTAGCTATTCTTGTTTAAATCACACTTACGTGTAACTTACAAATGACAATATATTTATTTATTTAAGTGTGTATCAAACTGGTAGCCCTTCGCATTAATCAGTACCCAAGAAGTAGTTTTTGGTTTCAAAAAGGTTGGTGACCCCTGTACTAGGGCATCAAATCAGTGTCAGTTGAGTCGGTCCATAGGTTGCCTGTCGGGATTTTTAATGTCCAGCAGATGTCAGTATTTAGTGACACAGTATCGACACAGTATCAATACAGTTTTGCAATGTGTCGAAACGCTTCATGACGCCTCATCAACCCATCACTACAAAACAACAATGACAAGCTGAACTGTGCTGTATACGCTACCCCGAAGTCCCTTTGGTGCCCTCACAAATGATCAGAAATCACAAAAGTCCTTAACTTTAACAACCATAATGCTACAATATTACACATTTAAAAAGCAAAATCCATTTACATCAACGTCGGCAAAGGAGCAGCTCACGAGTGGAGAGAAAGGAGCGGGGGGTTTTGGAAGAGGTACCGCTGAACGTGAGGTAGTCTTCTCTCCCGGGTCCGCCTTGGCGTCTTTTTCCCAGAAAAGTCCGTTCTTATCACAATTAAAAACTTGCTGTGGTACGACGCCGGCTTCCTCTACCTTTTCAATACATATTTGGGCGCGATCTAAATGTTCGTAAACCGAAAAGTTCGCAAATAGAGGGATTTGTAGACCAGGTCCAGATAACGGTGCACGTTCAGGAGCTGATGCCTTGTGGTTAGAGTGTCGGCCCTGAGATCGGTAGGTCGTGAGTTCAAACCCAGGCCGAGTCATACCAAAGACTATAAAAATGGGAGCCATTACCTCCCTGCTTGGCACTCAGCATCAAGGGTTGGAATTGGGGGTTAAATCACCAAAAGGATTCCTGAGCGCGGCCACCGCTGCTGCTCACTGCTCCTCTGAACAAGGGGATGGATCAAATGCAGAGGGTAATTTCACCACACCTAGTGTGTGTGTGTGACTATCAGTGGTACTTTAACTTTTTTTTATGGAAAGACTTTGAGGTATTCTTCAAAAGTCCAGTCCTAACTTCCAGATTGAGACAAGTGTATCATTGGTTCTAATCCAAGTGAGTCCTTGGTGACTGACTTAAACCACTTCCTGTCTCAAAGGTGTGCTCTTACACCAAAGCAGTGATTCTTAAATTGTGGTTCTATCGAGTGGTACGCCAAAGAATCACTGAAATATTCAAACACAGTGTTACTGTTCAAACTGTGTGGAATGGTACAGTGCCCAAAATATTAAATATACTTGTCAAATAACACCTCTGCCTTGTTTTTAATGAATACTTGGGCCTACTACGCTACTATATTTGAATGGTGGTACTTGGAGAGCCAAGTATTTTCTGAGGCGGTACTCGGTGAAGACAGTTTGAAAACCACTGCACTAAAGTCTACAAAAGCAAACATCTGGTCTTCTTACCGTCCACTCAAGTCTGGAGGCCAACCGGAGTGCCAGGTGCTTTTCTTCAAAGTTCTGCTTTCAGGTCGTCTCTTGAGATGTGACGGCTCCGGGCGCGAAATCTGATCTGGAACTCTGAGCCGCTTTGGCGTTTCGGGTCGATGAACTCCACAGAAGGTCGGCCCTCCAGAACACACATCGTTGTTGACGCTTTCCAAAAGCGGCCAGTTTCACCCTAAACCGTGCAGGCTGGTCTTCGTCATCAAAACAAGCCGAGGTGAAGACAAAGTACGGTTAAAAGGTGTTAGCATCCGCTCTGTTGTCATGGAAACATGACTTCACTCTAAGCCAGGGGTGCCAAAGTGAAAATGTGCAAACGATCCGCGGGCCAAACATCGATTTTTACCGTGCGACATGAAGAATTTAGCTTCATACCACCTTCTGGAAATAAAAGGTGCTAGAGATTGTCAGATTCAATAGATTAAGACTAACTAGCAGCTCAGTCCACAGAAATGTACCGTAAAATGACTCCGAATTGACAAACTGTTGTTTTTACGTTAAATACTGGTGGCTGACCTAACATTTTTTTTATCATCAAATCTAAGGCCTTTTTTTTTTTTTTTTTACAGTGCATTACTGTAAATTAAAAAACGGTATCGCTGTTATTTATTTGGAAAATGTAACCGCTACTTGTATACCGTATTTTCCGCACTATTAGCCGCACCTAAAAACCACAAATTTACTCAAAAGCTGACAGTGCGCCTTATAACCCGGTGCGCTTTATATATGGATTAATATTAAGATTCATTTTCATAAAGTTTCGGTCTCGCAACTACGGTAAACAGCCGCCATCTTTTTTCCCCGTAGAAGAGGAAGTGCTTCTTCTTCTACGCAAGCAACCGCCAAGGTAAGCACCCGCCCCCATAGAACAGGAAGCGCTTCTTCTTCTACTGTAAGCAACCACCCGCCCGCGTAGAAGAAGAAAAGGCGCGTGGATATTACCGTACGTTTCATTTCCTTTGTGTGTTTACATCTGTAAAGACCACAAAATGGCTCCTACTAAGCGACAGGGATCCGGTTCATGAAAAGACGCAATCTCTCCATCCGCACACGGATTACTATTTCACAGCAACTGCCTAAAGACTTTCAAGAAAAGCTGGCTACTTTCCGTGCATATTGTAAAAACAAGATAGCTGAAAAAAAGATCCGGCCAGAGAACATTATCAACATGGACGAGGTTCCACTGACTTTTGATATTCCTGTGAACCGCACTGTGGATACAACGGGAGCACGTACGGTGAATATTCGCACCACAGGGAATGAGAAGTCATCCTTCACTGTGGTTCTAGCTTGCCATGCTAATGGCCAGAAACTTCCACCCATGGTGATATTCAAAAGGAAGACCTTGCCAAAAGAGACCTTTCCAGCCGGCGTCATCATAAAAGCTAACTCGAAGGGATGGATGAAGAAAAGATGAGCGAGTGGTTAAGGTAAGTTTACACGAAGAGGCCGGGTGGCTTTTTTCACGCAGCTCCGTCCATGTTGATATACGACTCCATGCGCGCCCACATCACGCTGGTTTTTAATATATTATTAAAGTTTGACTGACCTATCTGACTGTTTTTTTGACATTCCTTTAGCGCAGTTAGATGCGGCTTATAACACGGGGCGGCTTATAGGTGGACAAAGTTTTGAAATATGCCGTTCATTGAAGGCGCGGCTTATAACCCAGGGCGCCTTATGGTGCGGAAAATACGGTACCTTAAAATCTACATGCCCTCTTTTTACAGTGACTTACTGTAAATAGAAAAGTAATACCACAGTTATTTTTTGTCAGAGTTTGTTGGTGACGAACCCCAAGATGCAGAGATGACGGCAGGCATTGAGCGAGAAAACATGATTTAATTAAACACTATGGCAAAAAAAACAAACAAAAGGGTAACAACAAAAAGGCGCGCACAAGGCGGAGAACAAACTTGGCCATGAACTAGTGATGGGTCCGGCAACACCGATGCATCGGCGCATGCGTCGAGCTCATAGAGCAAAACCTGTGTCGGTGCGCGTACCGCTTTTAGAAAGTCACGTGACCGATCATGAGCTGTTTTGGTCACGTGACCGATACGCCAACTGTGTCGCACTGACGCCTCCTCTGTGCCCTGTGAGCGGCTCTTTTCTACAGCCGGAGAAATAATAACTAAGAAAAATCGTCTAAAATGTAATACGTCGGAAAAACTTTTTTTTTTTTTTTTAATAAAAATATGTAAAAAAATAAAATTAAAAAAATTCCCAGTCCACAATCATCCACAACACGTTCTCTTAGATTTCCATGTTATGATACATGTTCACATTATTTATTGACTGTATCTAAAAAAGATAAAAATATATTTTTATTTAAATGAAGATATGAAATAATCCTAAATGAAATACAATGACTTGGTTTATATTATTGTATATACTAGGGCAGGGGTCACCAACGCGGGGCCCGCGGTCACCAGGTAGCCCGTAAGGACCAGATCAGTCGCCCGCTCGCCTGTTCTAAAAATAGCTCAAAGAGCAGCACTTACCAGTGAGCTGCCTCTATTTTTTAAATTTTATTTATTTACTAGCAAGCTGGTCTCGCTTTGCTCGACATTTTTAATTCAAAAAGAGACAAAACTCAAATAGAATTTGAAAATCCAAGAAAATATTTTAAAGACTTGGTCTTCACTTGGAATAAGCGGTAGAAAATGGATGGATGGATGGGTCTTCACTTGTTTAAATAAATTCATTTATTTTTTACTTTGCTTCTTATTACTTTTAGAAATACAATTTTAGAGAAAAAAATACAACCTTAAAAATGATTTTAGGATTTTTAAACAAATATACCTTTTTACCTTTGAAATGTCTTCCTCTTCTTTCCTGACAATTTAAATCAATGTTCAAGTGAATTTATTTATTTTTTATTGTAAAGAAAAATACATATTTTAGCTTCTGGTTTTTCGACAAAGAATATTTGTGAAATATTTCTTCAAACTTACTATGATTAAAATTAAAAAAAAATATTCTGGCAAATCTAGAAAATCTGTAGAATCAAATTTAAATCTTATTTCAAAGTATTTTGAATTTCTTTTAAAATTGTTGTTCTGGAAAATCTAGAAGAAATACTGATTTGTCTTTGTTAGAAATATAGCTTGGTCCAATTTGTTAAATATTCTAACAAAGTGCAGATTGGATTTTAACCAATTTAAAACATGTCATCAAAATTCTAAAATTGATCTTAATCAGGAAAAATTACTAATGATGTTCCATAAATTCTTTTTTTAATTTTTTCAAAAAGATTCAAATTAGCTAGTTTTTCTCTTCTTTTTTTCGGTTGAATTTAGAATTTTAAAGAGTCGAAATTGAAGACAAACTATGTTTCGAAATTTTATTTTAATTTTTTTCGTGTTTTCTCCTCTTTTAAACCGTTCAATTAAGTGTTTTTTTCTTCATTTATTCTCTACAAAAAACCTTCCGTAAAAGGGAAAAAAAATGTACGACGGAATGACAGACAGAAATACCCATTTTATTTGATATATAAATGTATTTATTTAGCTATTCTTGTTTAAATCACACTTACGTGTAACTTACAAATGACAATATATTTATTTATTTAAGTGTGTATCAAACTGGTAGCCCTTCGCATTAATCAGTACCCAAGAAGTAGTTTTTGGTTTCAAAAAGGTTGGTGACCCCTGTACTAGGGCATCAAATCAGTGTCAGTTGAGTCGGTCCATAGGTTGCCTGTAGGGATTTTTAATGTCCAGCAGATGTCAGTATTTAGTGACACAGTATCGACACAGTATCAATACAGTTTTGCAATGTGTCGAAACGCTTCATGACGCCTCATCAACCCATCACTATTAAACACTATGGCAAAAAAACAAACAAAAGGGTAACAACAAAAGGCGCGCACAAGGCGGAGAACAAACTTGGCTATGAACTAAAATAGCAAAAATGCTAACTGTGGACAAGAAATAAAAACCCTTACTGTGACACGAAGGAACTATGACATGAGCAGAGTGAACAAAAGTAGACAGAGCTACAACGACAGGTAGTAGTGACGACAAGTATTAGCGACAATGACAATGACAATAATCCAGCAGTGACTGGAGGGTAGGCCAGGTATAAATAGCAGCTGGCTGATTGACACCAGGTGTGGCCAGGTGCCAATCAGCCACAGCTGAGGGGACACAGCACTCAGGGAGACAAACAGGAAACAGAACCAAAACAAGAGCGCTGACAGGAAATACTACACACACACACAGAGGAAAAACTAAAACACAACCAAACTGTCAAGGGCAAGCCTGACATTTTTACCACTAAATTCTGGCGACTGAGCTGTCATGTTATTACAGTAAAATCTTTGGCCATTGTTTTTGCAGTGCATTACTATAACTTGAAACACAATACCACTGTCATTTTTACCGCAAAATTCTGGCAACTGAGCTGCTTTTATTTTTTTTACCGTAAAACCTGTTTGCCGTTTTTACAGTGCATTACTGTGAATTGAAAAACGATACCAGTTATCTTTACGGTAAGTTTGGCGACTGAGCTGCCAGTTTTTTACAGAAAATCCCATCCATCCATCCATCCATCTTCTTCCGCTTATCCGAGGTCGGGTCGCGGGGGCAGCAGCCTAAGCAGGGAAGCCCAGACTTCCCTCTCCCCAGCCACTTCATCCAGCTCCTCCCGGGGGACCCCGAGGCGTTCCCAGGCCAGCCGGGAGACATAGTCTTCCCAACGTGTCCTGGGTCTTCCCCGCGGCCTCCTACCGGTCGGACGTGCCCTAAACACCTCCCTAGGGAGGCGTTCGGGTGGCATCCTGACCAGATGCCCGAACCACCTCATCTGGCTCCTCTCCGTGTGGAGGAGCAGCGGCTTTACTTTGAGCTCCTCCCGGATGGCAGAGCTTCTCACCCTATCTCTAAGGGAGAGCCCCGCTACCCGGCGGAGGAAACTCATTTCGGCCGCTTGTACCCGTGATCTTGTCCTTTCGGTCATAACCCAAAGCTCATGACCATAGGTGAGGATGGGAACGTAGATCGACCGGTAAATTGAGAGCTTTGCCTTCCGGCTCAGCTCCTTCTTCACCACAACGGATCGATACAGCGTCCGCATTACTGAAGACGCCGCACCGATCCGCCTGTCAATCTCACGATCCACTCTTCCCTCACTCGTGAACAAGACTCCGAGGTACTTGAACTCCTCCACTTGGGGTAAGATCTCCTCCCCAACCCGGAGATGGCACTCCACCCTTTTCCGGGCGAGAACCATGGACTCGGACTTGGAGGTGCTGATTCTCATCCCAGTCGCTTCACACTCAGCTGCGAACCGATCCAGTGAGAGCTGAAGATCCTGGCCAGATGAAGCCATCAGGACCACATCATCTGCAAAAAGCAGAGACCTAATCCTGCAGCCACCAAACCAGATCCCCTCAACGCCTTGACTGCGCCTAGAAATTCTGTCCATAAAAGTTATGAACAGAATCGGTGACAAAGGGCAGCCTTGGCGGAGTCCAACCCTCACTGGAAACGTGTCCGACTTACTACCGGCAATGCGGACCAAGCTCTGGCACTGATCATACAGGGAGCGGACTGCCACAATCAGACAGTCTGATACCCCGTACTCTCTGAGCACTCCCCACAGGACTTCCCGAGGGACACGGTCGAATGCCTTCTCCAAGTCCACAAAACACATGTAGACTGGTTGGGCAAACTCCCATGCACCCTCAAGGACCCTGCCGAGAGTATAGAGCTGGTCCACAGTTCCACGACCAGGACGAAAACCACACTGTTCCTCCTGAATCCGAGGTTCGACTATCCGGCGTAGCCTCCTCTCCAGTACACCTGAATAGACCTTACCGGGAAGGCTGAGGAGTGTGATCCCACGATAGTTAGAACACACCCTCCGGTTACCCTTCTTAAAGAGAGGAACCACCACCCCGGTCTGCCAATCCAGTGGTACCTCCCCCGATGTCCACGCGATGCTGCAGAGTCTTGTCAACCAACAGAAAATCCCCCCATGTTTTTTTTCTTTTCAGTGCATTACTATAACTTGGAAAACAGTACCACTTATTTTTACTGCAAAATTCTGGCAACTGAGCTGCAAATCTACATTCACAGTTGTTACAGTAAATTGAAAAATGAAACTTTTTAAAAAGGTCAACTTTTGGCGACTGAGCTGCTATTTGTAGACCAAAAATCTATGTTACCTGTTTTTACTGTGAATTACTGTAAATACAAAAAAATAGCACCACTGATGTTACGTCAAATTTTTGGCGACTGAGCTGCCATGTTATTACAGTAACATCTATAGCAGTGATCCCAGCGACGTGTCCGTCCGGACCCAGCACGAATTATAGTAAAAAAAAACAATTAAAAAAAAAAAAAAGTTTTTTTAATTATTATAATTATAATTATTATAAAAAAAATATAATAATTGTATTTATCTGTGAGTTATCGCTAGCGCAAGTCAACGTTCTTTGTTGTTTTTAGTCAAATATCTCCACGTTTCGTTTACACTTCTCGTGTCTCACTCACTCCGTCTCTCTCTCTCTCTCTCTCAGAGAGAGAAAGAGAGAGACGGAGTGAGAGCGAGAGAACGCCACTCTGATTGGCTAATTCCGGGGTATGGGTTGTCATCTCTTTCACAACGACGCGCTGATAGGCTGTTACCACCTGGGTCATGTGCACAGTGCATGGAACCTTTCGCTGCAGGCACACAGTTGTCTTGTATCGCTACTTCGCTAACTGTTCACTTGTCAGTCACTGAATGTGAATCAAATCACAATGGCATGCTCCAAGTTGGCTCAGGCTGGTAAAAGAAAGGTGGACAGGGAAAACCGACGTTTCAAGGAAGAATGGACAGAGCAATATGTTTTCATCCTACCTACTGCAAGTACTAGACCAATGTGTCTACTATGCAACACTACTGTTGCTCTGGTGAAAAGTGAAAATCTGAAACGTCACTATCTGAAAGAGCACCGCGAATTTGAAGAGACATTTCCTCATGATTCAGAGCTAAGAAAAAAAGAAATCACGAGGCTGAAAAAGCCATATGAAACATCAAGCAAGATTTTTGTTAAATCTATGACACAACAACAAATAGCAACAGAGCAGTGACGTGCGGTGAGGTTGATGGCTGGTGAGGCACTGACTTCATCACAGTCAGATTTACAAACATATGAACCCTAAAGAGTATCTTATTCACCATTTGATTGGCAGCAGTTAACGGGTTATGTTTAAAAGCTCATACCAGCATTCTTCCCTGCTTGGCACTCAGCATCAAGGGTTGGAATTGGGGGTTGAATCACCAAAAATGATTCCCGGGCGCAGCGCCGATGCTGCCCACTGCTCCCCTCACCTCCCAGGGGGTGATCAAGGGATGGGTCAAATGCAGAGGACAAATTTTGTCAAAGTTCTTATTTATTTTTGTTTCAAAGAAAATATTTCATGTATTTTATTGGATATTTATTTTATTTTTGTTAATTTTAAGAAAATGTTAAACTACCTACCTCCTGCTATTATATAAGCTTGACCGATAATAAACGGACCCAGCCTGTTTCAAAAAAACATTTGTGGACCTTCAAGATTTGTACTTGAGGACCCCTGATCTATAGCCATTGTTTTACAGTGCATTAGTATAACTTCAAAAACAGTACAAATGTTATTTTTACCGCAAAAATTCTGGCGGCTGAGCTGCTAACGTAAAATCTATGTTCCCTGCTTTTACAGTGTAAATTGAAAAACTGTGTCACTGTTATTTTTACGGTAAAATTTTGGCTACTATGCTTTTTTTTTTTTTTTTACAGAAAAACTTAAAGGGGAACATTATCACCAGACCTATGTAAGCATCAATATATACCTTGATGTTGCAGAAAAAAGACCATATATTTTTTTAACCGATTTCCGAACTCTAAATGGGTGCATTTTGGCGAATTAAACGTCTTTCTATTATTCGCTCTCGGAGCGATGACGTCACAACGTGACG
The DNA here is from genome assembly GCF_033978685.3 of Nerophis lumbriciformis. NCBI lineage: Eukaryota > Metazoa > Chordata > Actinopteri > Syngnathiformes > Syngnathidae > Nerophis > Nerophis lumbriciformis. The sequence goes on from NC_084564.2 coordinate 3,908,675, forward strand.
TAACATCGGGAAGCAATCCGCCATTTTCTCAAACACCGAGTCAAATCAGCTGTTATTTTCCGTTTTTTCGACTGTTTTCCGTACCTTGGAGACATCATGCCTCGTCGGTGTGTTGTCGGAGGGTGTAACAACACCAACAGGGACGGATTCAAGTTGCACCAGTGGCCCAAAGATGCGAAAGCGGCAAGAAATTGGACGTTTGTTCCGCACACTTTACCGACGAAAGCTATGCTACGACAGAGATGGCAAGAATGTGTGGATATCCTGCGACACTCAAAGCAGATGCATTTCCAACCATAAAGTCAAAGAAATCTGCCGCCAGACCCCCATTGAATCTGCCGGAGTGTGTGAGCAATTCAGGGACAAAGGACCTCGCTAGCACGGCAAGCAATGGCGGCAGTTTGTTCCCGCAGACGAGCGAGCTAAACCCCCTGGATGTCTTGGTTCACACCGTCCCAAGATGATCAAGAGAAGAATATCGACCCTAGCTTCCCTGGCCTGCTGACATGAGGGTATGTCTACAGAATATATTAATTGATGAAAATTGGGCTGTCTGCACTCTCAAAGTACATGTTGTTGCCAAATGTATTTCATATGCTGTAAACCTAGTTCATAGTTGTTTGTTTCCTTTAATGCCAAACAAACACATACCAATCGTTGGTTAGAAGGCGATCGCCAAATTCGTCCTCGCCACTGGTGGGTAGTAACGCGCTACATTTACTCCGTTACATCTACTTGAGTAACTTTTGGGATAAATTGTACTTCTAAGAGTAGTTTTAATGCAACATACTTTTACTTTTACTTGAGTATATTTATAGAGAAGAAACGCTACTTTTACTCCGCTACTTTTATCTACATTCAGCTCGCTACTCGCTACTAATTTTTATCGATCTGTTAATGCACGCTTTGTTTGTTTTGGTCTGTCAGACAGACCTTCATAGTGCCTGCGTTTCAACAAATACAGTCACTGGTGACGTTCACTCCGTTCCACCAATCAGATGCAGTCACTGGTGACGTTGGACCAATCAAACAGAGCCAGGGGTCACATGACCTGACTTAAACAAGTTGAAAAACTTATTGGAGTGTTACCATTTAGTGGTCAATTGTACGGAATATGTACTGTACTGTGCAATCTACTAATACAAGTTCCAATCAATCAATCAAAAGTGTGAAGGAAAAAAGACAATTTTTTATTTCAACCGTACATCCCGTCAAAAGCCTAAAGACTGACTGCACAGTTCCTGTCTTCACAATAAATGTGCCGCTCCATCGCGCCTGCGCTTTCAAAATAAGAGTCTCCGAAAGCCTGCACAAACAAGCTAGCAAGCTACGGAGTTTGCCGCCAATGTATTTCTTGTAAAGTGTATAAAAACGAATATGGAAGCTGGACAAATAAGATGCCAAAAACCAACCACTTTCATGTGGTATTAGACAGAAAGGAGGAACTTTTTTCTCCTCCATCTGAAAACGTGGACGTTTGTCATCACTACTGTCTGATTACAATCAATGCAAGTCATCAGAATCAGGTAATACACCAACTTATATTCTTGTCTTCATGAAAGAAAGGAATCTATATGTTAAACATGCATGTATATTCATTAAAACACCTTTAACATGTAAACAAAAACGGCAAAAAAATAAAAATAAATTATATACTGTATATATCAATGTATATATATATATATGTGTGTGTGTATATATATATATATATGTATATATATATATGTGTGTGTATGTTACTCATCAGTTACTCAGTACTTGAGTAGTTTTTTCACAACATACTTTTTACTTTTACTCAAGTAAATATTTGGGTGACTACTCCTTACTTTTACTTGAGTAATAAATCTCTAAAGTAACAGTACTCTTACTTGAGTACAATTTCTGGCTACTCTACCCACCTCTGGTCCTCGCTTTCTCCCGTGTCGCTGGCTGTCGTGTCGTTTTCGTCGGTTTCGCTTGCATACAGTTCAAACCGATATGGCTCAATAGCTTCAGTTTCTTCTTCAATTTCGTTTTCGCTACCTGCCTCCACACTACAACCATCCGTTTCAATACATGCGTAATCTGTTGAATCGCTTAAGCCGCTGAAATCCGAGTCTGAATCCGAGCTAATGTCGCTATAGCTTGCTGTTCTATGCGCCATGTTGGTTTGTGTTGGCTTCACTATGTGACGTCACAGGAAAATGGACGGGTGGTTAAAATCAGGCACTTTGAAACTTTTTTTAGGGATATTGCGTGATGGGTAAAATTTTGAAAAAAACTTCGAAAAATAAAATAAGCCACTGGGAACTGATTTTTAATGGTTTTAACCCTTCTGAAATTGTGATAATGTTCCCCTTTAAGTCATTTTTTTTTCTTTACAGTACTATAACGTGAAAAACAGTACCACTGTTATTTCTACCACAAAAATCTAGCGACTGAGCTGCTCATTGTTTACCGTAGAATCTACATTCGCTGTTATTGCAGTGAATTACTCTAAATTGAACAACAGTACCAGTAATTGTTGGAATAATTGTTTGTAAGTTATCACAAAAGAAACGTTGTATTATGAAGGCTGTCTTTCGAGGCCTAACAAGAGGAAGAAGGCTCGTGAAACGCCACTGTGATTTCAACACGGACAGATGGCAGGATCTGCTCAACTTCCAGAGGAACTCTCTTTGAAATGTTAAACGAACTCTCTTTGAAGTATTTCACAAACTCTCTTCCAACTGTTTGGTGACCGAGGTCAACGCTATTTACGACCCGCTGCCCTCTTGAAGTCCCTGTGGTCAGGAGACGGGAGGGGTTATCCATTGTCCTCCAACACCTGCCCCAGCTGGATCCAGGAAGAGCCCAAGCCCGAGAAATCCCACTTCTTGGACTTCAAAGCGACCGAAAACAATGACTGTTTTAAATACTTCCCATTCCTGCTGTGACATATGTTGGTGCGTGAACATGGAACATCTGAATTAAAAGAGGAGACAAAAACCTTCTTCGTCAGAGCGTGGTGCAGGATTGTACAGAGAGTGCAGTGGCCATGTCTCTCCTCAATTGAGTCCAAATTGAATTCTGTCTCTGTTTGATTCCTTGCCTTTTGTCTTGTTTAACAGATGTCCTCAGTGTTTGAACGTGACAGTTATTTTTACAGAAAAGTTCTGGCGACTGAGCTGCCAGGTTTTTACAGTAAATTCTGACTTCTTCTTCTTTTTTTTTTTTTACAGTGCAGCCTTGCGGGCATGCCATCGATGATTTTCAGTATGAGTGTGTAATGAATTTGGTAGCCATCCTTTGGCGGGCGAAACGAAATGAGGGTTCCACTTTGGGCCTCCCTGCTCTACAATGTTTACCAAGAAAAAAAAGTGCCTTCAGTAAAGAAGCATGTGTGTGTGTGTGTGTGTCACGGTTTGTGGACTTCAGACAGTCAAACAGATTTTGTTTGCAGGCCTGCAAAGTGGACCATCATCAAACATGACTCTTTCAGCGCCAATGAAGACAGAAAAAAGTGTTTTAATATTAGTATTATCACATTAAAACCCAACATCAAGCCAGAAAATCAACAAAGTGATGAATATTTCTAAGAACGTCCTAAAACATCATTTTTTTGACCTCGGAGTGACTCCTTTTAGATTTGGAAAATAAAATATTCATGATGTATTGTAAGATATTACACTAATTTGCTCTGCTACACAGGGATAAACCGTGCCTATTTTGTTTACTGTAGATAACGTTGACGCATATTGGCTTGGTTTTAGCATCTTTAATGTATAAAATGTATCTCAGTGCCCCAACGGCCCAAAACATTTTTTTCTGTATGCAGACCTGAGTGTAAAGTTTGGATACCCTAGAGAGGGGGAAATAATGAACAAAATCCGCTGTGATATTTGGTGTTCATGAATGGTGGTGCCCCCTGGTGTTCAAATCACCGAATAGTCTGAGCAACTATTTATCAGGTTTACATGTTGGGACCGCTTTGATCCCCTCAGTTCATTCCGCATCCTACTCGGGGCCTCCTCAATGGCCGCCTTTGCTCCCGCCGCCGCCGCCGCCGCCTGTCCTCAGCTCGTGCCATAACTTGACAAAAGGCTCCCGGTTCTTCCAAATGAGCTCGTGTCCAAACGTGACGTACCAGCTGGGAGAGGAGAGAGAGGACGGACGGAGCGAGTTATACATGGACTGTCCAAAAGAATTGATGGACCCATGTTGGTGTGAGGACGGGGACTTTGGAGCATTAACAAAATATGGATTCATTACACGAATAAATAAATATGCAGTATAATACTATTGATCTTAATTCTTTTCAGCTGCCATAGTAAAAACCACCATTCAGAATGAATGACACTGGATAAATATGAGATTTTAAAAAAGGGGAACTGTAATTGTTTTTATTTTGTCTATCATTCATGTAGGACAAGAACACATACAGTCTCTTTTTTGTTGTTTATTAATTGTAACCATACTTGCCAACCTTGAGAGCTCCAATTTCGGGAGGTGGGGGGTGGGGGCGTGGTTAAGAGGGGAGGAGTATATTGACAGCTAGAATTCACCAAGTCAAGTATTTCATACATATATATATATATATATATATATATATATATATACATACATATATATATATATACATATATATATATACATATATATATATACATATATATATATACATATATATATATACATATATATATATATACATACATATATATATACACACATATATATATACACATATATATATATATGTCTTAATAAGGTTATCCAAAAAATAGTGCTCGATACCGTAGTAGAGCGCAATATATGTATGTGTGGGAAAAAAAATCACAAGACTATTTCATCTCTACAGGCCTGTTTCATGAGGGGGTTCCCTCAATCATCAGGAGATTTTAATGGGAGCATTCACATACCATGGTTTATATAGGGCACAGAGTGGGTGGGTACAGGCTGGCGTAGGGGCGTGGTGATTGGCTCATGTGTTACCTAGGAGGTGTTTCCGTCTGTGGCGGCATGCTGTTACAATTTCGCTGCGCTTGTTGAGGGATGACAGGTCTGGACGGTAAATAATGAACAGTTTCTCTTTCAAGCATAGGTTGCATCTTTTATTACCACTATTGTAAGGTGTGCTGGATGCAAGAATTTGCCATGTTATTGAATATTCAACATTATTGTCTTTGAGGTCCCAAATGTGTTTGCTGAGTTCTGTGGTATTCAATCAATCAATCAATTCCGCAGGTTTTGGTTCCTGAAAGAAGCCTTGTGATTGTTCCATCTGGTTTTGAACTCTCCCTCAGTTAATCCTACATATGTGTCGGATGTGTTAATGTCCTTGCGTGTTACCTTAGATTGGTAGACAACTGATGTTTGTAAGCACCCCCCGTTGAGAGGGCAATCAGATTTCTTTCGGCAGTTGCAGCCTTTATTGGTTTTGGAGTCGCTCTGTCCGGGGGCCGGCGGCTCATTTGCAATTGTTTGATGTGGTTTGAGATAATTTGTCGTATATTGTTCATACAGCTGTAGCTCAATTTAATGTTGTTCTTGTTGAATACTTTTCTTAGGATGTTGTCTTTGGGAAAGTGTTTGTCAATCAGATTGAGGAATTTGTGTCCAATGTTAGTTGAGACGTTTTTGCTGTATGGGGGGTTGATTTTTTTCCCACACATACATACATATATATATATATATATATATATATACATACATATATATATATATATATATATACATACATATATATATATATATATATATATATATATACACACATATATATATACATATATATACATATATATATACATATATATATATATATATATATATACACATATATACATATATATATATATACACACATATATACATATATATATATATATATATATATATATATATATATATATATATATATACATATATATATATATATATATATATGTCTACATCCTGAAAATATGCAAACAAAACTGTGTTTAGATAATTGATACTTCAAACTTGCATAAATAGATATTAAGGAATATAACAACTTGGCTTCTGAGAGTTTCAAAATGTAATGAATAAAATGCTAAAGTTGTTGATAAGCAAGCAATTATTTTAATAATTAAATATGGTCATTTTAAATGAATTATTATGATAATTTAAAATCAATTATTTCAAATATGTTTATTTTAATGTATAATTCTATGGCTAAGGAGTCACGAAAAAATACAAATAAAAATACAATTAATTTTGATGTTTTTAGCAAAATAAAAAAAACAAAAAAATTTATTTAGTTTTGTTTTTATTATCAATAAATATATTTGTTTTTAGGTCGAATAAACATAATAATACAATTTACTGTATCTCTAGTCTGGATGATTTAGTTCTTGTCACCCTGTTGTCCTCCCGTCATGAAAAAAGGCTGTCCTCACTCAGGTCCGCATGGAGCTGGAGGGGGCGTGGCTTCCAGCTCCGGCTGAAAATCGGGAGATTTTCGGGAGAATATTTGTCCCGGGAGGTTTTCGGGAGAGGCGCTGAATTTCGGGAGTCTCCCGGAAAATTCGGGAGGGTTGGCAAGTATGATTGTAACTCGTAAATAAACGCTGGCAGGTATGGCAAAGAGACGGATCAAGATTTTAACACATATTGTAGGTCGGGGAAAATTTAAAATAATTTTTTTATATTTTTACAGAGATAAAAAAGAAGGATTTCCGACTATAGACAGAAAAATCCCATGCCTGTAAACAAACATTTACAGATTTTTTTCTGTGTAAATAACTAATTTCACAACCTATATATCTGCGGCTTAGAGTCAGGGCAATATATATGGAAAAAATATATTTTGGGTGAGGCCAATATACAGGTGCGCTCTATAGTCTGGAAAATATGGCAGTTTGTATGTTTAGCACCTAGCAATGCTGCTGATGGTTTAGTTTTTCAATAAAGCAACATCCGTTTAGCACTCGGCTTCTAAAAACATATTACTCATCCTCTTTATGTTCAGGCTCAAAAATTGAAGGTTCTGAATAAGAATTTATTTTCCAAAGTAATCGTTGGCTCTCACAAAGTCTGCTTGATTCGCATTAGCATCAGTGTTCCTGTTCTGTAATCCTGTAGAATGTTTGTCTAATATTGAACGGGTTTGTGCTGAAAATTTAATTTCGTTGTACTTGTGCAATGACAATAAAATCCATCCATCCATTGTTGATGGGGAAGAAATCTCTGGTTCCTAACTGTTTGAGTTTGAGTTTGAGTTTATTTCGAACATGCAAGTATACAACAAGATACATCACAATCTCCAGTTTCTCTTTTCAACATGTTCGAAAAGGAGTAGGAAGAAGCAGAGCTTATTTAATCCTACCCCTTTTCTTTTACATAACAGTTGCTAAAACTTTTGTTTACTTCCTGTTCTCAATTTATTCACAATATACTCCATAAGTAATCACAATAAAATAAGTAAATAAATAATAATTGGTGAAGTAAGTTACATTTCATATGTTGAGATAAGTAAGATTATTTTGTGAGTGAAAGAATGAAAGAATGGATGAGTTAAATAAACTCAGAATGTTTATCATGGTTCTTCTTCTTTGTACTTTGTAAACACTTTAAGTTTGAAGAGTTTCTTGAAGTGGATCATATTAGTACATTGTTTGATTGCTTTGCTTAATCCATTCCATCATTTAATTCCACATACTGATATACTGAAGGTCTTAAGTGTTGTACGTGCATACAAATGTTTTAAATTACATTTCTCCCTAAGATTATATTTCTCCTCTTTTTTTGAGAAGAATTGTTGTATATTCTTGGGTAGCAGGTTATAGTTTGCTTTGTGTATAATTTTAGCTGTTTGCAAATTCACTATGTCGTAGAATTTCAGTATCTTTGATTCAATAAATAAAGGATTTGTGTGTTCTCTATATCCAACATGATGTATTATTCTAACTGATCTTTTTTGTAACACCGTTAATGAATAAAGTGTACTTTTGTAATTATTTCCCCATATTTCTGCACAATAACTCAGATATGGTAACACTAGTGAGCAGTAGAGAATATGAAGTGATTTTTTGTCTAGAACATGTTTTGCTGTGTCACGGATCACGTGATCGGCTTCTCCATTATCTCTCAAAATGGCTTGGGAATATATCCGTGAGATTGATACTATGATCATATCTATTTGCTCACAAACTTTTTAAGTCTTTTGGTGTCATAAATCAGATATACATGATAATAGTTTTAATATACAGGTAAAAGCCAGTAAATTAGAATATTTTGAAAAACTTGATTTATTTCAGTAATTGCATTCAAAAGGTGTAACTTGTACATTATATTTATTCATTGCACACAGACTGATGCATTCAAATGTTTATTTCATTTAATTTTGATGATTTGAAGTGGCAACAAATGAAAATCCAAAATTCCGTGTGTCACAAAATTAGAATATTACTTAAGGCTAATACAAAAAAGGGATTTTTAGAAATGTTGGCCAACTGAAAAGTATGAAAATGAAAAATATGAGCATGTACAATACTCAATACTTGGTTGGAGCTCCTTTTGCCTCAATTACTGCGTTAATGCGGCGTGGCATGGAGTCGATGAGTTTCTGGCACTGCTCAGGTGTTATGAGAGCCCAGGTTGCTCTGATAGTGGCCTTCAACTCTTCTGCGTTTTTGGGTCTGGCATTCTGCATCTTCCTTTTCACAATACCCCACAGATTTTCTATGGGGCTAAGGTCAGGGGAGTTGGCGGGCCAATTTAGAACAGAAATACCATGGTCCGTAAACCAGGCACGGGTAGATTTTGCGCTGTGTGCAGGCGCCAAGTCCTGTTGGAACTTGAAATCTCCATCTCCATAGAGCAGGTCAGCAGCAGGAAGCATGAAGTGCTCTAAAACTTGCTGGTAGACGGCTGCGTTGACCCTGGATCTCAGGAAACAGAGTGGACCGACACCAGCAGATGACATGGCACCCCAAACCATCACTGATGGTGGAAACTTTACACTAGACTTCAGGCAACGTGGATCCTGTGCCTCTCCTGTCTTCCTCCAGACTCTGGGACCTCGATTTCCAAAGGAAATGCAAAATTTGCATGGTTGGGTGATGGTTTGGGGTGCCATGTCATCTGCTGGTGTCGGTCCACTCTGTTTCCTGAGATCCAGGGTCAACGCAGCAGTCTACCAGCAAGTTTTAGAGCACTTCATGCTTCCTGCTGCTGACCTGCTCTATGGAGATGGAGATTTCAAGTTCCAACAGGACTTGGCGCCTGCACACAGCGCAAAATCTACCCGTGCCTGGTTTACGGACCATGGTATTTCTGTTCTAAATTGGCCCGCCAACTCCCCTGACCTTAGCCCCATAGAAAATCTGTGGGGTATTGTGAAAAGGAAGATGCAGAATGCCAGACCCAAAAACGCAGAAGAGTTGAAGGCCACTATCAGAGCAACCTGGGCTCTCATAACACCTGAGCAGTGCCAGAAACTCATCGACTCCATGCCACGCCGCATTAACGCAGTAATTGAGGCAAAAGGAGCTCCAACCAAGTATTGAGTATTGTACATGCTCATATTTTTCATTTTCATACTTTTCAGTTGGCCAACATTTCTAAAAATCCCTTTTTTGTATTAGCCTTAAGTAATATTCTAATTTTGTGACACACGGAATTTTGGATTTTCATTTGTTGCCACTTCAAATCATCAAAATTAAATGAAATAAACATTTGAATGCATCAGTCTGTGTGCAATGAATAAATATAATGTACAAGTTACACCTTTTGAATGCAATTACTGAAATAAATCAAGTTTTTCAAAATATTCTAATTTACTGGCTTTTACCTGTAGATGCAACTTGTTTTTCCACTCTACTGGAACTTAAATCAGTAGACATCTGGTCCTCATTAATGCAGCTTTAACTGATTTTGACACAAGTTACTTACATGCCAAAAAGGGCTCCACCCAAATGAGCAGCGTGGTCAAACATTTTCCACCCCAACACCAAACCGGCCGTATCCAAGGCGATGATGCCCTTTAGCGCCTGGACACAGAGTTAGGGGACAGCAGAGTGAAAGGACGGCTGGACAAGCGCTTGGACAGAAAGACAAATAGACAGTCTTACGTTAGCAGCAGTGAAGGTAAACATGGGGAGGAAGATGATGGCCAGTTTGACTTCAGGCATTTTGGTGCAAACTACAGCCACTATGGTCATGATGGCGCCAGACTGCGAACACACGCACACATTTCAACAATTTATCCTGGGTCAAACGTGCACGGTTAAAGACTCACCGCTCCGAGAGAAGGACCCAACCTCCCGCTGGCCATCTTGCTCACGTAACTGACAAAGGTGGAAATGACACCTGTGCACAGAGACGACAGTGTCAGCGTGTACCTGGGGTGGGGGGTCACGCGCACCCTTTTCTTTCCCTCGTACCCGCAGAAAGGTAGACGGCCATGAACTGCTCCCTGCCCAGTATGGAGACGGCGCTGCTGGAGAAGCCCCACAGGACGTACATGTTGACGGCCATGTGGAGGAAGGAGAAGTGGCTGAAGGTGGACAGCAGCATGGGCGAGCACAGCGTCTCTGCAGGAGCACCAGAAGTTACATTCAGTCCAACCACAACCTTTTATGACTACTGTAGAGATCCAGCTAGAAGATATTGTGCCATTTACAGGGTTTCTGCAGGTGTCAGAAAATCTACCGTAAATTCCAGACTATAAACCACCGCTACATAGGGCTGGGCGATATATCGATATACTCGATATATCGCGAGTTTGTCTCTGTGCGATATAGAAAATTTGAGTATACATTCTCACGCAGTTGCTTTTAGCTGCGGGCATTACACTACGGGCTCTTCCCACTCTTTGTTGTCTCTCCTTCTCACAGACAGCAAGTGCACCTTCTTACATACGTCACATACATATACGCCCTCGCGGAGCAGAGAGGTAGCGGCATGGGTAACGTTAGCTGTGGTGCGAGTGATAATACGAGAAAAAGAAGGTGTGAATCTGGTAACAAATGAAGGAAGAATTAATTCCCACGAAAAACAGCAGAGGGTCCATCGTCTGGCGGTGGTTTGGCTTCAAGTGGGAATATGTCGAACAGACAAGCGTAATTTGTCAAGTGTGGGGCAAAAGCGTTGCTACAAAAAGTAGCACTACTGCTAATATGTAGCATCATTTAAAAAGTCACCCGCTAGAGATGAGTGCTTGAAACTCCGCATGTCAACATCTCCGTTCGGTGCCACACCAACAATATGCCGAGGCAACCATTTCCACATCAACACCGTATGAAAAAAAATAGTCCACAACACAAGGTGATAAAGATTTGATTTCCTATTCTGCAGCTCATTTTTATTTGACAGTTATTGAAATATCTTGTGTGACATCGTGCACAACAGTGCACTTTATTTGTTTTAAACTATTGTAGTGGCGTTCTGTACAAAAAGTGCACTTTAATTTAGTGTTTTGATTTGTCATCTTCGTGCATACTTGCCAACCTTGAGACCTCTGATTTCGGGAGGTGGGCGGTGGGGGGTGGGGCGGGGCGTGGTTAAGAGGGGAGGAGTATATTTACAGCTAGAATTCACCAACTCCAGTATTTCATATATATATATATATATATATATATATATATATATATATATATATATATGTATGAAATACTTGAATTTCAGTGAATTCTAGCTATATATATATATATTTATTTATTTTATTATATATATAAATAAAAGAAATACTTGAATTTCAGTGTTCATTTATTTACACATATACACACACATAACACTCATCTACTCATTGTTGTACTTGAAAGTACAATGCAATACAATTCCGGGGCAATGGCACCTATCAAATACACAGTAATGAAAACACAGTTGTTCTACTAACTGTACTGTGTGTTATGAGAGTAGAGTATGTGTGTGTGTGTGGCCCTTTAATAGGTGACAGCATGTGAGGTGAGTGACGTCAGTGAGTGTGTGGGCGAGAGAAGAGAGGGAGCGGTAGCGTGAGTGCAGGGAGGTACTAGTTGGTTTTGTGTTGGATTGGCTGTGTGCAAGCAATCAGTAAAGCAAGATTTGCAACTAATCGCTGGAATCATCATTCACCCTAAAGACCCACTGCCAGGTAAGGTGAAGGGTGTTGCCCCGAGCATACATCGGCCCTGGAGAAGTGCCTCCCCTGCGCTCTTCGACTACGGTCTAGTTCTTCTGCTTCGTCTCCTTGTGTGCGCACACTGGACTCAGGTCCGCATGGAGCTGGAGGCCAGCTCCGGCTGAATTCCGGGAGATTTTCGGGAGAAAATTTCTTCCGGGAGGTTTTCGGGAGAGGCGCTGAATTTCGGGAGTCTCCCGGAAAATCCGGGAGGGTTGGCAAGTATGTCTTAGTGACATCATGCACAAAAGTGCACTCATAGCTTGTTTTAAAATGTCTCTGACAATCTTGCACTTTCTGTTTTGAAATGACATGAATGTTTGTGCCACTGCTTAATAACTGTTTAATAAATACACTTTTGCTAAATTGACTTAGTTGTGATTTACCTCTCTGCATGAAAGTTTAAAAGTAGCATATATCAATGCAGTATGAAGAAGAATATTTTAATGTAGACACATAGAATCATCATACTGCTGTGATTATATGCATCAAGTGTTCATTCAAGGTTAAGGCAAAATATCGAGATATATATCGTGTATCGTGACATGGCCTAAAAAAAAATCGAGATATTAAAAAAAGGCCATATCGCCCAGTCCTACCGCTACAATTTTTCTACACTTTGAACGCTGCGGCTTATCAGACGGAGTGGCTAATTCATTGTTTTTTCTTCACTGACGGCAATAATACAAAACATTTTATTTAAAAAAAAATAAAAGCATTTATCAGTAGAGCTTTAAAAAAAAAAAAAATCAACCGAAGTGTTGTTCAGTCTTCTAGCCGTCCACACCGTTTCTACTCGTATGGATTCTTCATGCCTCACTCCAAGCAAGGTTTGTAAGTTTTACAATATAACTAAAACTGTTTATAATTACTAAGCCGTCCGATGTGTGAAGTCTGTAGGAGTGTTTTCATGCATATGTGTACGTACTATTGTAATGTAATGAGGCTAGCAACGTTAGCATTAGCTAATATGCTAACACGCTTACGTGTGTCTGTGTTAGTATTATTAACTTACAACGGCATTCTTTGTGAATAGTTTCGGTTTCGTAAGTTCACCAAAATGTCACAGTGGAGTTATTGAGTTTGTTTAGCTGATTGGAGAGCTAACTTCCGCAGCTAGTGGGTCCATGACAATGACTTCTGTTTTGTTTGATCAGCCGTTTTACTCCCGTGTTACAGACACTGTTTAGAAACTATTAAGGTATATAAATAAACATTTATAGAATCTTTTAGTGTAAATAACTCATGTCGCAAAGTATATAACTGCAGATTATAGTCTTGTGCAGCTAATATATGGGAACATTTATTTTGTCTTCTAAAATTTTGTGGGTGCTGCTTATATCTATGGGCACTCCATAGTCCGGAAAATCCACTAATTGTATGCTTTTTTTTAAAGCAACTTAAAACTAATGTAATGCCATACTTGCCAACCTTGAGACCTCCGATTTCGGGAGGTGGGGGGTGGGGGCGTGGTTAAAAGGGGAGGGGTATATTGACAGCTGGAATTTACCAAGTCAAGTATTTCATACATATATATATATATATATATATATATATATATATATATACATCCTGAAAATATGCAAACAAAACTGTGTTTAGATAATTGATACTTCAAACTTGCATAAATATAACATGGATATAACATAACTTGGCTTCTGAGAGCTTCAAAATGTAATAAACAAAATGCTAAAGTTGTTGATAAACAAGCAATTATTTTAATAATTAAATATGGTCATTTTAAATGAATTATTATGATAATTTAAAATGAATTATTTCAAATATGTTTATTTTAATGTACCGGTATAATTCTATGGCTGGATGTAATAAGGAGTCAGAAAAAAATACAAATAAAAATACAATTAATTTTGATGTTTTTAGCAAAATATAATAAACATTTATTTTATTTTTTTTAAATTAATAAATATATTTATTTTTAGGTAAGATAAACATAATAATACAATTTATCTCTAGTCTGGATGATTTAGTTCTTGTCACCCTGTTGTAATAAGGAGTCAGAAAAAATACAAATAAAAATACAATACATTTTGATGTTTTAGCAAAATATAGTAAACATTTATTTGTTTTTTTTTAAATTAATAAATATATTTATTTTTAGGTAAGATAAACATAACAATACAATTAATCTCTAGTCTGGATGATTTAGTTCTTGTCGTGAAAAAAGGCTGTCCTCACTCAGGTCCGCATGGAGCTGGAGGGGGCGTGGCCTCCAGATGCGGCTGAAAATCGGGAGATTTTCGGGAGAATATTTGTCCCGGGAGGTTTTCGGGTGAGGTGCTGAATTTCGGGCCTTAAGAGGCTAAATATGTAGACCAGGGGTCGGCAACCCGCGGCTCCGGAGCCGCATGCGGCTCTTTGATCACTCTGATGCGGCTCAGCAGCTAACTTGCTGAACCCCCCAATTTTCCCGTGAGACTTCCGGATTTCAGTGCCTCCCGCAGAAAATTCCCGGGATATATATTAACCGATTATCACCCTTACAACTATAATAAGGGCGTGCCATGATGGTACAACATTTGGCGCCCTTTACAGTCTGTATTAACAGCGTGCCAGCCCAACACTTGTTATACAATATACATATTCTGCTTGCACACGTACGTGACAGCAAGGCATACTTGTTCAACAGCCACACAGGTTACACTGACGGTGGCCATATAAAACAACTTTAACACTCTTACTAATAATGCGCCACACTTTGAACCAAAACCAAACAAAAATGACAAACACATTTCGGGAGAACATCTGCACCTTAACACAACATAAACACAACAGAACAAACACCCAGAATCCCATGCAGCCCTGACTCTTCCGGGCTACATTATACACCCCTGCTACCACCAAACCCCGCCCCCACACATCACGCCCCCCCCCCCCCCCCCCCCCCCGGGGGTGTATAATGTATCCCGGAAGAGTTAGGGCTGCATGGGATTCTGGGTATTTGTCCTGTTGTGTTTATGTTGTGTTACGGTGCAGATGTTCTCCCGAAATGTGTTTGTCATTCTTGTTTGGTGTGGGTTCACAGTGTGGCGCATTATTAGTAAGAGTGTTAAAGTTTTTTTTATACCGCCACCGTCAGTGTAACCTGTGTGGTTGTTGAACAAGTATGCCTTGCTGTCACCTACGTGAGCAAGCAAAAGCCCATACAACGTGTGGCTGATCAGGCACGCTATTGGTAATAGTTGTTAAATGCTGCACCATCACGGTACGTATGACGCTGACAAGCGTCAATCGATCAAAATCTGCGTGCCGCACCAGCTATCAAAATTCTATATAAAGGTGTGGGCAGCGTGTCTAAGACACCTAGTTTATACAACACAAAGCAAAAAAAAAACTTTGTATGCAGTGTTATTTCATTTAAAATTTCAAAATATTTTTGCGGCTCCCATTGTTTTCTATAATTTGTGAAACTGGTCAAAATGGCTCTTTGACTTGTAAAGGTTGCCGACCCCTGATGTAGACAAACAAAAATAAAATGGCTTCTCAGTCTCTGTTAACAAAAATTGCACTTCAAATAAATATTGAACATCTTGAAGTGCATTTTTTTCCCCAGTTTAAAAAAACGTGTCGTGTGGTTTATTTTGTTGTCTTTTTTGTTACCAATGCCATCACAACTTGCTCGCTCGTCCGTGCTTAGGGGCTCTTGTTGCTCATTCGGTTTGAAGATGACATATTTCCACACAGGGACATTTGGCTTTATAATCATCTTTTTTCCGTGCTTCTCACTGTGTGTGTGTGTGTAAGCTATAGAGGTCCCGCCAGCTAATTTGTTTAATGCCTCTGGACATCATATTTAATGCTTTTAAAATGCCATTTAAGGCCTTAATTTTCACAAAATCTATTTAATGAGTCTTAATGTTTTTTAATGACTCGCGGAAACCCTGATTTACTACTTCCTGTCATGCGCTAACGCAGCGTTTCTCAAAGTGTGGGGCGCGCCCCACTGGTGGGGAATAGAGACATGACAGGTGGGGCGCGAGGAACGGGAGGAAATTTCACTTTACATTTTTTTTTTAAATTATTATATTCTTAGATTATTTTTTTTACTATGCTTTCATTTTTTATACACACTGTAAATCACTTTGTGATTCTGTCTGTGAAATCCGCTATATAAATAAATGGAAATTACCGGTACTTATTTTTACTGTAGGCTTTATATTTCTCGGTACGAGCGAAAGTTTGACAGACATAGCAACAGTAACTAATGGGGGCGGGGCTAAGCGGAACAAACTTCCGCGCGGATGGGTAGCAGGCTAATGTGTGGATCACAATTACACAAATATATACATTTGTGACTCGCACCTCAAAGGTCGCCGAGCCAGAGCCAGCGCCTGCAGAGAAACAAAAATGTGACGGGCACACACTGTGTCATTCACTGGGAAGCACTCGCGTCAAGGCAGCTCAGCCCCGAACTCAATGAGGTTTTAACAGATGTTGTGAGCGCGGTAAATTTGATCAAAACACGACCACTGAAAGTGCGACTGTTCTCTGCACTGTGTGAGGAAATGGGAGCTGATCATACAGCCGTGCTGTTTCACAGTGAAGCAAGGTGGCTCTCCTGGGGGAAAGTGCTGTCACTTGCCCTGTCTTGCAAATGCATAGCTCCTCCTTTTTTTTTTGCAAAGATTGCAAAGTGGCACTTTTATTGTATTTATTATTGAACTTGATGCAAGTTATTTGATTTATTATTGAACTTGATGCAAGTTATAACACTTTTTTTGATTTATTATTGAACTTGATGCAAGTTATAACACTTCTGTTTTATTTATTATTGAACTTGATGCAAGTTATAACACTTTTTTTGATTTATTATTGAACTTGATGCAAGTTATAACACTTTTTTTGATTTATTATTGAACTTGATGCAAGTTATAACACTTTTGTTTTATTTATTATTGAACTTGATGCAAGTTA
The DNA here is from genome assembly GCF_033978685.3 of Nerophis lumbriciformis. Classification (NCBI taxonomy): domain Eukaryota; kingdom Metazoa; phylum Chordata; class Actinopteri; order Syngnathiformes; family Syngnathidae; genus Nerophis; species Nerophis lumbriciformis. The sequence continues at coordinate 3,925,692 of NC_084564.2, forward strand.
TAACACTTTTTTTGATTTATTATTGAACTTGATGCAAGTTATTTGATTTATTATTGAACTTGATGCAAGTTATAACACTTTTATTTGATTTATTATTGAACTTGATGCAAGTTATAACACTTTTTTTTTATTATTGAACTTGATGCAAGTTATAACACTTTTGTTTTATTTATTATTGAACTTGATGCAAGTTATAACACTTTTTTTCATTTATTATTGAACTTGATGCAAGTTATTTGATTTATTATTGGACTTGATGCAAGTTATAACACTTTTTTTGATTTATTATTGAACTTGATGCAAGTTATTAGATTTATTATTGAACTTGATGCAAGTTATAACACTTTTTTGATTTATTATTGAACGTGATGCAAGTTAACACGTTTTGATTTATTATTGAACTTGATGCAAGTTATAACACTTTTTTGATTTATTATTAAACTTGATGCAAGTTATAACACTTTTATTTGATTTATTATTGAACTTGATGCAAGTTATAAAACTTTTATTTGATTTATTATTGAACTTGATGCAAGTTATAACACTTTTTTTGATTTATTATTGAACGTGATGCAAGTTATAACACTTTTTTTGATTTATTATTGAACTTGATGCAAGTTATAACAGTTTTTTTGATTTATTATTGAACGTGATGCAAGTTATAACACTTTTTTTGATTTATTATTGAACTTGATGCAAGCTATAACACTTTTGTTTTATTTATTATTGAACTTGATGGAAGTTATTTTATTTATTATTGAACTTGATGCAAGTTATACCACAGCTGCACAGTTATTTTATTTATTATTGAACTTAATGTTATTTTATGTTATTGAGTTCGAATGTATACAACTTGATGTTCAATAAATTTGAAAATGTTAAAGCTTGGCATTAGCGCTCTGTTGGGGCGATGGGGGCAGGTGGGGCTTGGAAACTCTCCCTTGTTCAAAGTGGGGGATGACAAAAAAAGTTTGAGAACCACTGCGCTAACGTGACAGAGTTCGTCATCGTCAGGAGGTGTGGACACACTCACTGGAGGCGGGGTCAGCGGCGAAGTACTTTATCATGGAGCGCTGCAGTGCCGGCAGGCGCCAACAGCAGAACACGAGGACATTGGCTGCAATGATCGCTGCGGGGCATCAAAGACAAACATTTCTGCGTTTAATAGAGACAAAATGGCACAAAGTGGATAATGTCACAAGAAGAAGTGAAGGGAAAAGTAGCTCACCTGTGACTGTCCGCTGACCTTCACTCAAACTGTTCCAGAATTCGATGAGCTGAAACGCAAAGAGCCAATCAGAGACGAGAGCAGAGTATGTGTATCATCGTCACGTGTCCTCGCCGCTCACGTCCTTGTGGGCTTCTCCTCGCTTCGGCAGCCGCACTTTATCCAACCAATCGGTTCGCAGCCCGTCGAAGTAGCTCTGCACGCGGGTTTTGAGCGACTCGTACTGCCAGATGGCCGCCGAGCCGAAGGAGCAGCCTGTAAACTGACACGACAGTCACCACCTGACCACGCCGACAACAGAGCAACCTGGCGGCAGGTAACCTACCCCCACGGTGAAGACCAGAGGGCGGAGAAGACGGCTGAAGGAGCGCGGTGATCTGGAAGGGGGTTGCCGGTGCAACGCCGCCTCAGTGGATTCGAAGTGGGCGGGTAGTAGCTCCTCTTTAACGTTTTTGGTTTCTGGTTTCTTGGCGACTTTCCTGAAGCTGCAACGCTGCTGGAAGTTGTGAGGCCACCTGCTGGACACACGAAGAACTTCAACATGTAACTTTCTGTCTCACCGTTGCGAAGTTGCCGTTCACATCAGAACTATTAAACATAACTACGTCTTCAGTAATGCGAACGCTGTATCAATCCGTTGTGGTGAAGAAAGAGCTGAGCCGGAAGGCAAAGCTCTCAATTTACCGGTCGATCTGCAAACCCCGTTTCCATATGAGTTGGGAAATTGTGTTAGATGTAAATATAAACGGAATACAATGATTTGCAAATCATTTTCAACCCATATTCAGTTGAATATGCTACAAATACAACATATTTGATGCTCAAACTGATAAACATTTTTTTTGTTGCAAATAATCATTAACTTTAGAATTTGATGCCAGCAACACGTGACAAAGAAGTTGGGAAAAGTGGCAATAAATACTGATAAAGTTGAGGAATGCTCATCAAACACTTATTTGGAACATCCCACAGGTGAACAGGCAAATTGGGAACAGGTGGGTGCCATGATTGGGTATAAAAGTAGATTCCATGAAATGCTCAGCCATTCACAAACAAGGATGGGGCGAGGGTCACCACTTTGTCAACAAATGCGTGAGCAAATTGTTGAACAGTTTAAGAAAAACCTTCTCAACCAGCTATTGCAAGGAATTTAGGGATTTCACCATCTACGGTCCGTAATATCATCAAAGGGTTCAGAGAATCTGGAGAAATCACTGCACGTAAGCAGCTAAGCCCGTGACCTTCGATCTCTCAGGCTGTATTGCATCAACAAGCGACATCAGTGTGGAAAGGATATCACCACATGGGCTCAGGAACACTTCAGAAACCCACTGTCAGTAACTAAAGTTGGTTGCTACATCTGTAAGTGCAAGTTAAAACTCTCCTATGCATGTTAGCTGAGGTATATAATGTACAGTGTATTTTGTCAACAACTGTATGTGTGTAACGTATTTCTTGTGCTGAGCAATCATAAAACGGCTGCGAAGACGCACTGGCTGAGGCTCGCAGTAATCCCGCCTCATGGTGGTAGAGGGCGCTAGTGATCCCGGCGATCATTCTTGCGACTACTCGGCTGCAGAATAAGTGACAACAAGCAGCGATCGTTTATTTTTTTCCTCTCGCCTGGACTTTTAACATGGAGGATTACATATCTAAAATAAAACAGTTTTCTAAACTGGACTTTCAATCGAAGCAGGAGGTAATAATTAAAGGAAGATCTCCATCGAGACTTTTAAAACTGAAGAAAGATAAGGAAGACTTCTATAAACAAGTTATCGATGCTTTTGTTCAGAAGGAGTGGCGCATGGACTTCATTTATAAGTAAAGGTAAGACCATAATAATGTTTTTTTTATTAAATGTGCTTTTTTGTGTGCTACAGTTTGTATGTGTAAAGTTAAAGTTAAAGTTAAAGTACCAATGATTGTCACACACACACTAGGTGTGGTGAAATTTGTCCTCTGCATGTGACCCATCCCCTTGTTCACCCCCTGGGAGGTGAGGGGAGCAGTGGGCAGCAGCGGCGCCGCGCCCGGGAATCATTTTTGGTGATTTAACCCCCCATTCTAACCCTTGATGCTGAGTGCCAAGCAGGGAAGAATGCTGGTATGAGCTTTTAAACATAACCTCGTTAACTGCTGCCAATCAAATGCTGAAAAAGATACTCTTTAGGGCATACTTGCCAACCCTCCCGGATTTTCCGGGAGACTCCCGAAATTCAGCGCTTCTCCCGAAAACCTCCCGGGACAAATTTTCTCCCGAAAATCTCACAAAATCCAGGCGGAGCTGGAGGCCACGCCCCCTCCAGCTCCATGCGGACCTGAGCGACGTGTCGACAGACTGTTTTCACGCCTGCCCAATCACGTTATAACTGTAGAATGATCGAGGGCGAGTTCTTGGTTTCTTATGTGGGTTTATTGTTAGGCAGTTTCATGAACGTCCTCCCAGCGCGGCAACAACACACAACAGCAGTCACGTTTTCGTCTACCGTAAAGCAGTTCGTCTGCCGTAAACAGCAATATTGTGACACTCTTAAACAGGACAATACTGTCATCTACTGTACATGCATATGTGACAATAACATCTACGGCTTTTAGAGAGTGCAGTGCACAACTGCGCACACAACAAGGAGACGAAGCAGAATGCATCATCAGAGAGGGTGTTCAGCATGGTTAGAAAAATAGTGACAGAGAATAGAATGGACAATTCAACCCTTAACTCAACAATGAGTAGATGAGTTTTATGTGTGTGTATATGTGTAAATAAATGAACACTGAAATTCAAGTATTTCTCTTATATATATATATATATATATATTAGAGATGCGCGGATAGGCAATTATTTCATCCGCAACCGCATCACAAAAGTCGTCACCCATCCACCATCCACCCGAACTAACATTTTATTAAAACCGCACCCGCCCGCACCCACTCGTTGTTATATATCTATTATAGACGATGCAAGGCATTAGTGAGGTTATAAAGCTTTTGCCTGTTAAAGAAAGGAGACTGATCCAATTCAGCAGAGACATTCAATGCATGCCACGCTGTCACGGCCCAAACGCACACCAGTGCGCAATCATCTGGGAGCCGCGCTGAGCGCACCTCCAAGCGCACTCGCGCCACTCAAACTGCTGCAGGCAGCTGCGTTCTATCTTGTTTTAACATCCTGTGGCACTCTTCTGGGATCACGGCGGACGAAACTGCTCATGCTCAGGGTGTTTGTGGAGGTTCGGGGTTTTGCACAAATGTGATGCACCATGTTAGATGTCCCGGTTTTGTGACTGTCGTAGACATAAACAGCGTTGCAGCTCTTGCAAATCACGTAGCCAGCATTACTATCATCCTGATTCACAACCTCATAAAAATGAGTCCACGCTAAACTTTTCTGGCCTTTTTTTCCCCCTGGTCTTTAGTATTCCCTTTTTTAGTTTGTCGCGTACCACGTTTGCTGCCGGCGTTGTCATCTCTTTTTTTTTTCTTCTTCTTCTGTTTGTGGCGTGCTGCAGGTGCCTGATGATAAATAATTGCCTGTTTCAAAGAGTGCTGCTCGTTTTTCGTATGTGGGTAACAACATTTAACTATGTATATATATTTCCGAATTGGTTTAACTGCCACCCGCCTGAATCTATTTAAAATCTAATTTTTTAAAATTTCAACCGCCCGACCCGCGGATAAAATCTAATTTTTTTTTATTTCAACCGCCCGACCCGCGGATAATCCGCGGACTCCGCGGTTGTGTCCGCAAACCGCGCATCTCTAATATATATATATATATATATATATTTATATATATATATATATATATATATATATATATATATATATATATAAGAGAAATACTTGAATTTCAGTGAATTCTAGCTATATATATATATATATATATATATATATATATATATATATATATATATATATACACAGAGGTGGGTAGTAACGCGCTACATTTACTCCGTTACATCTACTTGAGTAACTTTTGGGATAAATTGTACTTCTAAGAGTAGTTTTAATTCAACATACTTTTACTTGAGTATATTTATACAGAAGAAACGCTACTTTTACTCCGCTACTTTTATCTACATTTAGCTCGCTACTCGCTACTAATGTTTATCGATCTGTTAATGCACGCTTTGTTTGTTTTGGTCTGTCAGACAGACCTCCATAGTGCCTGCGTTTCAACAAATACAGTCACTGGTGACGTTCACTCCGTTCCACCAATCAGATGCAGTCACTGGTGACGTTGGACCAATCAAACAGAGCCAGTGGTCACATGACCTGACTTAAACAAGTTGAAAAACGTATTCAGGTGTTACCCTTTAGTGGTCAATTGTACGGAATATGTACTTCACTGTGCAATCTACTAATAAAAGTTCCAATCAATCAATCAAAAGTGTGAAGGAAAAAAGACCCTTTTTTATTTCAACCGTACATCCCGTCAAAAGCCTAAAGACTGACTGCACAGTTCCTGTCTTCACAATAAATGTGCCGCTCCATGGCGCCTGCGCTTTCAAAATAAGAGTCTCCGAAAGCCAGCGCAAACAAGCTAGCAAGCTACGGAGTTTGCCGCCAATGTATTTCTTGTAAAGTGTATAAAAACGAATTTGGAAGCTGGACAAATAAGATGCCAAAAAGCAACCACTTTCATGTGGTATTAGACAGAAAGGAGGAACTTTTTTTCTCCTCCATTTGAAAACGAGGACGTAATCATCACTACTGTCTGATTACAATCAATGCAAGTTATCAGAATCAGGTAATACACCAACTTATATTCTTGTCTTCATGAAAGAAAGGAATCTATATGTGTTAAACATGCATGTATATTCATTAAAACACTATTAACATGTAAACAAAAACGGCAAAATAAATAAATATAAACTATGTACTGTATATATCAATGTATGTATATATATACACAGTATATATGTGTATATATATATATATATATATATATATATATATATATATATATATGTGTGTGTGTGTGTGTATATATATATATACATATATATATATATGATATGTGTGTGTATGTTACTCATCAGTTACTCAGTACTTGAGTAGTTTTTTCACAACATACTTTTTACTTTTACTCAAGTAAATATTTGGGTGACTACTCCTTACTTTTACTTGAGTAATAAATCTCTAAAGTAACAGTACTCTTACTTGAGTACAATTTCTGGCTACTCTACCCACCTCTGTATATATATATATATATATATATATATATATATAATACAATATATATATATAGCTAGAATTAACTGAAATTCAAGTATTTCTCTAATATATATATATATATATATATATATATATATATCCATCCATCCATCCATCCATCTTATATATATATACCGTATATATGAAATACCTGACTTGGTGAATTCTAGCTGTAAATATACTCCTCCCCTCTTAACCAATGAATGAATGAATGACTATATAGAACAAATAAACAACTCCTTTCACGGATAAATCATACAGAATGTTAATAATTACTAATAATGACTTAAAGCGAACTGCTATGTTCTGTTAGCATCAAGCTAGCATTAGCCAGCTAACACTTGTTTGACTGTTCTTGATGCTAACAATGCTAATTGTAGCTTTAGCCTCTTAGCCCGACCAGGCTAGCTGACTTCAGCCAGGTCTCCTACCTGCCTCCCCTTACACTCCGTAGAGTGTATTCGCTGCTCCGGCAGAACAAGCCGACGTAGCTTCTCCACGCCATGTTGGGGCACAGTGACCCCGGTGGACCGACAGTCCGACACTGACTGATCGAGTAGTGCCGGGGCGGAATAGGGTGATTGGACGGGATGAACAACAGCGACGCTTAGAGGAATAAAAGAGCGTTGCACTCTGAATAACAAAACAACACGTTAGTGAAGGTACAGTTAACGACACGAACTTAATTTCCTTCTATTCCTTTCAAAATAAAACGCAAGGAGCGCCAATCACTGTGGAGTGGCGTTTTGTTGTTTTACTTTGAAGGAGTAGTCAGCGGAAAATGCTCTGACTGTTCCCGGCGGTTGTGATATTGACGGTGTGGACGCAGCCCGCTGATGTCGGTTCGGTAATGCCGGAGTAGACCCACTATCACGGCCGGGTAGCAGCACGAACAGCCGCTGAAGGCGCCACCGGGACCGCGCTGAGGAAAGATGGCCGCCCCTGCTCTCTCCAGCCGGGCCAGCTCGGCAGGCAGCCTCGGGAACAGCCCCACCATGGCCGCCAGCAGGTTGCCTCACGGTGGCGGGGGCGTCGGGCCCGAGCTCGACTTTAGATCGGCGGCCCGCATGGAGGACCTGAACCGGCTCATCCAGGAGTTCAGCAAGCACGACCAGCGGGAATACGATGACCAGCGGGCCCTGGAGATCCACACGGCCAAGGACTTCATCTTCTCCATGCTGGGTGAGGAACACGCACGCACACACACACACTCTTTGCAGAAAGAATTGAGCTAATGACTCCACATGCTCTTTTACAATCTCATTTCGAATTCGTGCAAACAAACGGCTTGCAAAAGTGATATTAAACACAGCATGCATGCTCTCTTGGTGACTAGAAGAGTGACAACCCTCACTGCATTCATAATTGATAATTAATTATTCAGTTGACTGTGTCCCCAGTCTCCTTTGTTTCCAAATGTCCCTTGTGTTATTGTACTCAACATTTGAAATCCCATTAACATCATTTCATCACATTCAATTAGTTTTTAGTTAAACCAACAAACAAATGCAAAAGAAAAATGCAGTCAAAACCAAAAGCGCCAAAAACAACCGCATGGAAGAAATGCTGCAAGTTCATGAAACAAAACAGAAGTTTGCCAGACTACCGGGGTAGCACGACCTACGCTACGCTAACATTAGCTATGTGAATTGGTTCGGTTGCTCTATAATATTACAGGGGTGACAACTTAGTTTTTTTATTAAGGGCCACATCGCAATTATGGCTGTCCTAAGAGGGCCACTTTGAATGATGTGGCGGGCCACAGTAAATAATATAGCAGACCACATCAAAGGCAACATCAAATGATGTGGGGACCACATCGAATTATGTGGCGAGCCACTTTAAATGATATGACAGCCCACGTTAAATGATGGGGTGGGCCAAATTAAATTATTTAAATGACGTGGTGGAGCACATCAAATGATGTGGCAGGCCACTGAAAATGATGTGGCGATCCACTTTAAATTACGTGATAGGCCACATTGAATGATGTGGCTGGCAACAATAAATAACATAGCAGACCACATCAAAGGTCACTTGAAATGACGTGGGGGACCACATCAAAAGATTAAATGATGGGGTGGGCCACATTAAATTACCTAAATGACGTGGTGGAGCACATTAAATTATGTGGCAGGCCACTTTAAATGACGTGACGGGCCACTAAATGACGTGACAGGCCAATTTAAATGACGTGACAGGCCACGTTAAATGATGAGGTGGGCCACGTTAATGATGAGATGGGCCACATTAAATTATTTAAATGACGTGGTGGAGCACATTAAATGATGTGACGGGCCACATTAAATGATGTGGCAGGGCACTGAAAATGATGTTGCGGTCCACTTTAAATGACGTGACAGGCCACATTGAATGATGTGGCTGGCAACAATAAATAACATAGCAGACCACGTCAAAGGCCACATGAAATGACATGGGGGACCACATCAAAAGATTAAATGATGGGGTGGGCCACATAAAATTATTTAAATGACGTGGTGGAGCACATTAAATGATTTGGCAGGCCACTGAAAATGACGTGACGGTCCACTTTAAATGACTTGACAGGCCACTTTAAATGACGTGACAGGCCACATTAAATGATGAGGTGGGCCACATAAAATTATTTAAATTATGTGGTGGAGCACATTAAATGATGTGACGGGCCACTTTAAATGACGTGAAAGGCCAAATTGAATGATGTGGCTGGCAACAATAAATAACATAGCAGACCACATCAAAGGCCACTTGAAATGACGTGGGGGACCACATCAAAAGATTAAATGATGGGGTGGTCCACTTTAAATTTACTAAATGATGTGGTGGAGCACTTTAAATGATGTGGCAGACCACTGAAAATGACGTGACGGGCCACTTTAAATGACGTGACAGGCCAATTAAAATGATGTGACAGTCTACTTTAAATGATGTGACAGGCCACATTGAATGATGTGGCTGGCAACAATAAATAACAGCAGACCACGTCAAAGGCCAAATGAAATGACGTGGGGGACCACATCAAAAGATTAAATGATGGGGTGGGCCACTTTAAATTTACTAAATGATGTGGTGGAGCACTTTAAATGATGTGGCAGACCACTGAAAATGACGTGACGGGCCACTTTAAATGACGTGACAGGCCAATTAAAATGATGTGACAGTCTACTTTAAATGACGTGACAGGCCACATTGAATGATGTGGCTGGCAACAATAAATAACAGCAGACCACGTCAAAGGCCACATGAAATGACGTGGGGGACCACATCAAAAGATTAAATGATGGGGTGGGCCACATTAAATTTACTAAATGACGTGGTGGAGCACATTAAATGATGTGGCAGACCACTGAAAATGACGTGACGGGCCACTTTAAATGACGTGACAGGGCACTTTTAATGACGTGACAGGCCACATTAAATGATGTGACAGTCCACTTTAAATGACGTGACAGGCCACATTGAATGATGTGGCTGGCAACAATAAATAACATAGCAGACCACGTCAAAGGTCACATGAAATGACGTGGGGGACCACGTCAAAAGATTAAATGATGGGGTGGGTCACTTTAAATTTACTAAATGACGTGGTGGAGCACATTAAATGATGTGGCAGGCCACTGAAAATGACGTGACGGGCCACTTTAAATGACGTGACAGGCCACTGAAAATGATGTGACAGGCCACATTAAATGATGAGGTGGGCCACTTTAAATGATGTGACAGGCCACATTGAATGATGTGGCTGGCAACAATAAATAACATAGCAGACCACATCAAAGGTCACGTGAAATGACGTGGGGGACCACATCAAAAGATTAAATGATGGGGTGGGCCACATTAAATTACCTATATGAAGTGGTAGAGCACATTAAATTATGTGGCAGGCCACTTTAAATGACGTGACAGGCTACTTTAAATGACGTGACAGGCCACATTAAATGATGAGGTGGGCCACATTAAATTATTTAAATTATGTGGTGGAGCACATTAAATGATGTGACGGGCCACTTTAAATGACGTGAAAGGCTACTTTAAATGACTTGACAGGTCACTTTAAATGACGTGACAGGCCACATTGAATGATGTGGCTGGCAACAATAAATAACATAGCAGACCACATCAAAGGTCACTTGAAATGACGTGGGGGACCACATCAAAAGATTAAATGATGGGGTGGGCCACTTTAAATTACCTAAATGACGTGGTGGAGCACATTAAATGACGTGACAGACCACTTTAAATGACGTGACAGGCCACATTAAATGATGAGGTAGGCCACATTAAATTATTTAAATTATGTGGTGGAGCACATTAAGTGGCGTGACGGGCCACTTTAAGTGACATGACGGGCCACTTTAAAAGACGTGACAGTCCACTTTAAATGACGTGACAGTCCACTTTAAATGACGTGACAGGCCACATTGAATGATGTGGCTGGCAACAATAAATAACATAGCAGACCACATCAAAGGCCACATGAAATGACGTGGGGGACCACATCAAAAGATTAAATGATGGGGTGGGCCAAATTAAATTTACTAAATGACGTGGTGGAGCACATTAAATTATGTGGCAGGCCACTGAAAATGACGTGACGGGCCACTTTAAATGACGTGACAGGCTACTTTAAATGACGTGACGGGCTACTTTAAATGACGTGACAGGCCACATTGAATGATGTGGCTGGCAACAATAAATAACATAGCAGACCACATTAAAGGCCACGTGAAATGATGTGGGGGACCACATCAAAAGATTAAATGATGGGGTGGGCCACTTAAATGTACTAAATGACGTGGTGGAGCACATTAAATGATGTGGCAGACCACTGAAAATGACGTGACTGGCCACCTTAAATGACATGACAGGCCAATTTAAATGACGTGACAGTCTACTTTAAATGATGTGACAGGCCACATTGAATGATGTGGCTGGCAACAATAAATAACAAAGCAGACCACGTCAAAGGCCACATGAAATGACGTGGGGGACCACATCAAAAGATTAAATGATGGGGTGGGCCACAATAAATTATTTAAATGATGTGGTGGAGCACATTAAATGATGTGGCAGACCACTGAAAATGACGTGACGGGCCACTTTAAATGACGTGACAGGCCACTTTAAATGACGTGACAGTCCACTTTAAATGACGTGACAGGCCACATTGAATGATGTGGCTGGCAACAATAAATAACATAGCAGACCACGTCAAAGGCCACATGAAATGACGTGGGGGACCACATCAAAAGATTAAATGATGGGGTGGGCCACATAAAATGATTTAAATGACATGGTGGAGCACATTAAATGACGTGACAGGCCACTTTAAATGACGTGACAGACCACTTTAAATGACGTGACAGGCCACTTTAAATGACGTGACAGGCCACATTAAAATGATGAGGTGGGCCACATTAAATTATTTAAATTATGTGGTGGAGCACATTAAATGATGTGACGGGCCACTTTAAATGACGTGACAGTCCACTTTAAATGACATGACAGGCCACTTTAAATGACGTGACAGGCCACATTGAATGATGTGGCTGGCAACAATAAATAACATAGCAGACCACGTCAAAGGCCACATGAAATGACGTGGGGGACCACATCAAAAGATTAAATGATGGGGTGGGCCACATTAAATTTACTAAATGATGTGGTGGTCCAGTTGTTCCTCCCAGGGAATTCAAGTCACAATTCGCTCCCAAGCTCTTTACGACACTTAAAGCTGAGTTGAAAAACCACCAGAGACAGAATAGGTATTTTGTTGTATATTCTCAAAGCTTTGCCAATATACATTTTGAGACCAGTCTAACCCTAGAACATTCTATTGCGCCTCCCAAAATGGTCTGTCTTCTCGATCCCACCACCCTCTCTCTTGTCCCCTCCCTAGCCATAATACAAGCACAACGTCTCCCTAGCCATAATACATCCCAAAGAACTCAAGGTTAACACACACAGTATACTTGCTGACAGAGCATCAAGAGAAGAAATGGAAAACACGAGCTGTTTTCAAATATGACAAAGAAATGGAAGAAGTACAACTTAAATTCGGATATATGTAAATATCTGCCTCCGACACTGTGTTAGCGGCCTTTAGATGCATTCGTCTTTATCTTCCTTATTGGTTAGACCAGTGTTTTTCAACCACTGTGCCGCGGCGCGCAGTGAGATACAATCTGCTGTGCCGTGGGAGATTATCTAATTTCACTAATTTGGGTTAAAAACTTTTTTTGCAAACCAGTAATTATAGTCTGCAAATGATGTGTTGTTGTTGAGTGTCGGTGCTGTCCAGAGCTCGGCAGAGTAACCGTGTAATACTCTTCCATATCAGTAGGTGGCAGCCGGTAGCTAATTGCTTTCTAAAGGCAGGTAAAAAGGTTTCTTATGCTTAAACCAAAAATAAACAAAAGGTGAGTGCCGCTAAGAAAAGGCATTGAAGCTTGGGGAAGGCTATGCAGAACGAAAGTAAAACTGAACTGGCTACAAAGTAAACAAAAACAGAATGCTGGACGACAGCAAAGACTTACTGTGGAGCAAAGACGGCGTCCACAATGTATATCCAATCATGACATGACTATCAACAATGTCCCCACAAAGAAGGATAAAAACAACTGAAATATCCTCAGCCTTCCCGGTAAGGTCTATTCAGGTGTACTGGAGAGGAGGCTACGCCGGATAGTCGAACCTCGGATTCAGGAGGAACAGTGTGGTTTACGTCCTGGTCGCGGAACTGTGGACCAGCTCTATACTCTCGGCAGGGTCCTTGAGGGTGCATGGGAGTTTGCCCAACCAGTCTACATGTGCTTTGTGGACTTGGAGAAGGCATTCGACCGTGTACCCCGGGAAGTCCTGTGGGGAGTGCTCAGAGAGTATGGGGTATCGGACTGTCTTATTGTGGCAGTTCGCTCCCTGTATGATCAGTGTCAGAGCTTGGTCCGCATTGCCGGTAGTAAGTCGGACACGTTTCCAGTGAGGGTTGGACTCCGCCAAGGCTGCCCTTTGTCACCCATTCTGTTCATAACCTTTATGGACAGAATTTCTAGGCGCAGTCAGGGCGTTGAGGGGATCTGGTTTGGTGGCTGCAGGATTAGGTCTCTGCTATTTGCAGATGATGTGGTCCTGATGGCTTCCTCCGGCCAAGATCTTCAGCTCTCACTGGATCGGTTCGCAGCCGAGTGTGAAGCGACTGGGATGGGAATCAGCACCTCCAAGTCCGAGTCCATGGTTCTCTCCCGGAAAAGGGTGGAGTGCCATCTCCGGGTTGGGGAGGAGATCTTGCCCCAAGTGGAGGAGTTCAAGTACCTCGGAGTCTTGTTCACGAGTGGGGGAAGAGTGGATCGTGAGATCGACAGGCGGATCGGTGCGGCGTCTTCAGTAATGCGGACGCTGTATCGATCCGTTGTGGTGAAGAAGGAGCTGAGCCGGAAGGCAAAGCTCTCGATTTACCGGTCGATCTACGTTCCCATCCTCACCTATGGTCATGAGCTTTGGGTCATGACCGAAAGGACGAGATCACGGGTACAAGTGGCCGAAATGAGTTTCCTCCGCCTAGTGGCGGGGCTCTCCCTTAGAGATAGGGTGAGAAGCTTTGTCATTCGGGGGGAGCTCAAAGTAAAGCCGCTGCTCCTCCACATCGAGAGGAGCCAGATGAGGTGGTTCGGGCATCTGGTCAGGATGCCACCCGAACGCCTCCCTAGGAAGGTGTTTCGGGCACGTCCGACCGGTAGGAGGCCACGGGGAAGACCCAGGACACGCTGGGAAGACTATCTCTCCCGGCTGGCCTGGGAACGCCTCGGGATCCCCCGGGAGGAGCTGGACGAAGTGGCTGGGGAGAGGGAAGTCTGGGCTTCCCTGCTTAGGCTGCTGCCCCCGCGACCCGACCTCGGATAAGCGGAAGAAGATGGATGGATGGATGGATATTCTTGATTGCTAAAACAAAGCAGATGCGGGAAATATAAGACATGAAACTGCTACAGGAAAATACCAAAAAAAGAGAAAAAAACCACCAAAATAGGAGCGCAAAACAAGAACTAAAACACTACACACAGGAAAAAGTCCAAATAAGTCAGGGGGTGATGTGACAGGTGGTGACAGTACACCTACTTTGAGACAAGAGCTATATTGATGCATGCTTGGTTATGCTTTAAAGTCATATCCAACAATTGCGACTTTTTACTGTCAACTCAGTTTATGATTTCTGCTGGTGGTGTGCCTCCGGATTTTTTCAACGCAAAAAATGTGCCTTAGCTCAAAAAAGGTTGAAAAACACTGGGTTAGACAACAGCACCAGGGTTTTTGGAAGTCACAGTAGACATATTTATGTCTGTCAATCATCAATCCATACCCCCCCGCTGTGTCCTTCAGGAATGGTCCAGAAGTTGGACCAGAAGCTCCCGGTGGCCAACGAGTACCTCCTGCTGTCCGGCGGCGTTCGGGAGGGCGTGGTGGACATGGACCTGGACGAGCTGAGCGTCTACGCCCGGGGCACAGACTACGACATGGATTTCACGCTGCTGGTGCCGGCGCTGAAACTGCACGACCGCAACCAGCCGGTGACCCTGGACATGCGTCACTCGGCTCTGGGCCACTCGTGGCTCAGCCTCCGCCTCTTCGATGAGGGAACCATCAACAAGTGGAAGGACTGCTGCACCATCGTGGACCACATCAACGGGACCACCAACTACTTCTTCTCGCCCACCCTGGTGGCGGACTGGTTCTACCAGTCCATCTCGCTGGTGCTGCTGGAGGTGCAGAAGAAGCCCCAGAGGGGCATTCCCAGGGTGGAGAAGGTGGAGAGGAACGGGACGGTCATCTCGGTCATCCTGGGCGTGGGAAGCAGCCGCATGCTGTACGACATCGTCCCCGTGGTGTCGTTCAAAGGGTGGCCGGCGGTGGCGCAGAGCTGGCTGATGGAGAACCACTTTTGGGACGGCAAGATCACCGAGGAGGAGGTGATCAGCGGCTTCTACCTGGTGCCCACGTGCTCCCACAAAGGCCGCAAGGAGAACGAGTGGCGCCTGTCGTTCGCCCGCAGCGAGGTGCAGCTGAAGAAGTGCATCTCGTCCAGCCTGATGCAGGCCTACCAGGCGTGCAAAGCCATCATCATCAAGCTGCTGTCGCGGCCCAAAGCCATCAGCCCGTACCACCTGCGCAGCATCATGCTGTGGGCCTGCGACCGCCTCCCCGCCAACTACCTGTCGCAGGACGACTTCTCCGCCCACTTCCTTCTGGGCCTGATCGACGACCTGCAGCACTGCCTGGTCAACAAGACGTGTCCCAACTACTTCATCCCGCAGTGCAACATGCTGGAGCACCTGTCGGACGAGACGGCCATGCTGCACGCTCGCAAGCTCTCCTCCGTGCGCTCCGACCCGGCCGAGCACCTGCGCACCACCATCGAGCACGCCAAGGCCGCCAACAGGCTGACGGTGGAGCTGCAGTGGCGGGGGAGCACCAACAACCTGCCGTCGCCACAGTCCGACGCCGGCGGCGAGAACCAGCCGGACGACCGCCTGGCCAAGAAGCTCCAGCAGCTGGTCACGGAGAACCCCGGGAAGTCCATCTCCGTCTTCATCAACCCGGACGACGTCACACGGCCGCACTTTCGCATCGACGACAAGTTTTTCTGAAGCGGACCCTCCTCGTCAGACCCTCTCCTCCAGTCACCCGCCACCGCCCAAACATTTTTTATGTTCCTCCACCACAGTGTCAAGTCAGGTGATCGTCAAGTCGTGTTTTCCACGAGGGTTCATTTTCTAGCGTCCTTATTTTTCTACTTTCCCCCCTCCCCCGTCCCTCAATGTGTTTCTACGTGCTGGAGGCCTTGACACGGACATCCGGAAAGACACCGAGACATGGAACCTCGTTCTCGCAACAATCAGGAATGTTGGGGAGGAGGGGGGAGAAGAACTTTTCAAATGAATTCAAGGAATCTGGTTAATGGTCACTCATCAAGACCACGTCACTCGCACTCGCAACAACACGGGAACTATTCTTACATAGTACTTCACAATGCGCAACTAAGAACAGTTCAAAGAATGTACTTCATTTCCAGCTGAAATTTGTCCTTATGCTCTTTTAGCTGTAAAAAATATCAAAGGCCGTGTCTCAAATGGAATACTTCCGTCAGTACACTTTAGAGGTCCTTGGTCTAAGTCCATTTAAGTCAATCACTCAAAATGTAGACACTTGCTCACGTAGATGACAGCAAGGCATACTTGGTCAACAACCACACAGGTTACACTGACGGTGGCGGTATAAAAAAAACCTTTAACACTCTTACTAATAATGCGCCACACTGTGAACCCACACCAAACAAGAATGACAAACACATTTCGGGAGAACATCTGCACCGTAAC